>NC_064850.1:138771230-138933730 GCF_024139225.1 Suncus etruscus | reverse complement strand
TCCTTTCTCATTCATCGCCTCCTATCATGCCTTTGTTTGTCTGTTTTTTTAGGCTACACCCAGAAACCTTTAGGGCTTACTCTTGGCTCTGCACTAAGGGATCACTCCTGGGACCCTATGTGGTGTCAGGGATTGAACCAGGAATAGCTATATTCAAAGTAGGCACCTTACCCTCTGTACTTACACTCCAGCCCCCCACTTTATTAGATATCTCTCTCTCTTTCTCTCTCTCTCTCTCTCTCTCTCTCTCTCTCTCTCTCTCTCTCTCACTTACTTGCTCTCTCATTCTCTCGTTCGCTCACTCTCTCTCACTGAACCTGAACCCACTAAATGCTATCCCTGGAAAATCTTACTAAATATTTAGCACCAATACTTTTGACAAATACCCCAAAGTAAGTCTGGGATGCAGAGGAATGCAATGATTTTGAGCACCTGCCTTGCAAGTCTATGGTCATGAGTTGAAATCCCTAATGTCCTATGTGCTTTGAATGCAATCCTGGCAACTCTCTCTGCAGTTACTGCTACCACACGTTATTTGCAGTCGAACACAGCCAGGTGGGAAAGTGTCCTAAGCACTTCAACTAAAAGGATGTGGGAACAGCATATGTCAAAAAGACCAAAGAGATAGTACAGAAAGGACTTGTCTTCCATACAGCTGACCTGAACTTCATCCCCATCACTACATATGATCCCTCAAGCACTTACAGAAGAGATCCGATGTGGTGCAAACGAAAGCTTCATTCACAGCTGGTTCAGCCTCCAGTGGTTCTTAAACTTTTTAAACAGTGGGCCAGTTCACTGTCCCTCAGACTGTTGGAGGGCTGGACTATAGTAAAAACAAAACTATGAACAAATTCCCATGCACACTGCATATATCCTATTTTGAAGTGAAGAAACGAAACAGGAACAAATACAATATGTGGCTGTAGTTTAAGGACCACTGCTCTATGTTGTTTTCACAGTACAGTATTTTCTCACAAAAGAAGAAATAGAACTTACATATGACCTAGTGAGTCACTTCTTGGCATATACTTCAAAAACACAAAAATAATCATTTAAAAAAACAATTGAGGGTCCGGAGAGATAGCACAGCAGTAGGGTGTTTGCCTTGCAAGCAGCCAATCCAGGATGAACGGTGGTTTGAATTCCGGCATCCCATATGGTCCCCTGTGCCTGCCAGGAGCAATTTCTGAGTACAGAGCCAGGAGTAACCACTAAGCACCGCGGGTGTGACCCAAAAACCAAAAACCGAAAAAAAAAAAAAAAAAAAACTATAGTATGAACAACCTTTTAATCAGAGTGTTTAAATAAAAAAATTAAAAAATAATAAAATATAGACGCACACCTCTTCTTCACTACACTTAATACAATAGCCAGGATATAGAAACAACTCAAAAATCCAATGACCATAGGGCCAGAGAGATAGCACAGCGGCAGGACATTTGCTGATTACAGGAAGGATGGTGCTTCGAATCCCGTCATTCCATATGGTGCCTCGAGCCTGCCAGGAGCAATTTCTGAGCACAGAGCCAGGATTAACACCTGAGTGCTGCTAGGTGTGACCCAAAAACAAACAAACAAAAAAAAACGACCAAAGAATGGATAAAGAAGTAGTGGTACATATAAACAATGGAATAATCTGAAGCCTAATGATGAAACCAAGCAGTTCACTGGATTAGGGATAAAACTAGAGGCTATAATGTTAAGTGGAATGAGTCAGAGGAAGAAGTCAGATACCAGATGATCTCCATCATAAAGAAGACACAAGAAGGGTCAGAGCAATAGTACAGTGGGGAGGGCACAGAGCCAACCTAGGTTCAATTCCCAGCAATCCAAATGATCCCTGAGGTCAAAGCCAGGAGCAACCCTTGAGCATTGCTGGTTGTGCCCCTCACCAAAAAAGAAAACACAAAATGGATACAGTAGTAAATGATGATAAGCTCTTGACTCTGTTGAAAATGAATTATAAATGATGAAATTAAAACAAATTAATCATGCTTCTGCTTCTGTGAATCATGCTCCTGCTCACAGGATTTATTTAAAATTTAACTAGAGCCCCAAAGCCGGAACAATAGACAGGACATAGTAGGGCAGCCCAAGCCTGGAAGCCCAGGCAAAAGACAGAACCTAGGCAGCTAAGAATACCCTACCTTTGTCATTTTTTTAAACTAGGCATTGTCCTAGGTTACCTTGAAGCAAACATGAAAATAGTTGAAGAGGCAATAAGCTGACATACACAAAATTCAGGTGAGATGGGAAAGGATGCTTGTGGTTAAAAATTGAATGAACTATTGTTTCAGAATTGTTGCATGGTCTCTTAATGATTTATTAAATGACGTATGTAACATCTCAAAAACTCATAAAAAACTATGTGACTGGCACTCGGAGTCCGAGGACCACTGGAGACTGTCAGACTCCTTGGCCAAGGAAATTAAAAACCCAATTGCTCATTGCATTACCGATTGGTTTTCTAGCTCTCAGATTGGCAGGGGGACACCCAGATTCTCAACTCAGATTCTCAACTCTCAGTCCTGTCCTTTCTTTCCTGGCTTTCTTAGCCCTCTAACTCTCTCACTGGAACAGTCTGAATATCCCCTCGGGCATGGGTGCTCCTAACTAAAAGCTCTTAGAGCCTTAGGCCAAGAAGGCACCCATGACTGGTTGAGGGGGCCATGAGCAGGTCTCCCCAGATAAAGACCTGTCCCCCACAGAAGAAAAGCCATGCAATGCTAATAGGTACACATTGGTTGAAGCAAAACACTGTTCCAAAAATTATTTGGCAGACTGCTCCTTTTTTATTCATCTTAAGCTTCTCTGACTCCTACAACCCTAGATCTCAAAACTAAGATTAGATAGGGGTGGGAGCTTGGTGACCAGAAAAAAGAGAATGAGGAGAACAATATGAGGTTAAGGGCCAGAGCAGTAAGGCATTTGCCTTGCACACAGCCAATACTGGACAGAACCCAGTTCAAATCCCAGCATCCCATAAGGTCCTCTGAGCCTGCCAGGTGTAACTCCTGAGCACCGGCTGGTGTGACCAAAAAAACAAAACAAATAACTGTACATCAAGATCATAAATGTCATTAGTATATCAACATTTTACCTAAACTAGAAAATGAATATATAGGCTGGTGATTAAAAACAAAAAACCTTGGGACCAGAAAGATAGCTTGGAGGAAAGGCATTTGCCTTGCATGCGGAAGGACAGTAGTTTGAATTCCGGCATCCCATATGGTCCCCTGAGTCTTCCAGGAGCAATTTCTGAGGATAGAGCCAGGAGTAGCCCCTGAGCGCTGCTGGGTGTGACCCAAAAACCAAAAAAATTTAAAAAAACCTGGGCCCGGAGAGATAGCACAGCGGCGTTTGCCTTGCAAGCAGCCGATCCAGGACCAAAGGTGGTTGGTTCGAATCCCGGTGTCCCATATGGTCCCCCGTGCCTGCCAGGAGCTATTTCTGAGCAGACAGCCAGGAGTAACCCCTGAGCAACGCCGGGTGTGACCCAAAAACTAAAAAAAAAAAAAAAAAAAAAAAACTTGAGTATCTGGAAAAATAGTACAGCAAATAAGGCATTTGTGTTGCACATGCTTGACCTAGGTTTGACTCCCAGCACCCCATGTAGTCCCCTGAGTAATGCCAGGAGTAATCAATCTGTGAGTACAGAGCCTGGAGTAACCCCTGAGCACCACTGGGGGTGCCCCCCCCACACCCAAAACAAACAAAAAACTTCAAACCTGTGAATCTTAAATTTGTTCAAATAAAACTGCACTTCATTCTTGCTTAGAGCACACAACTCTTTTTTATATTTTCTCCCTAAATAAACTACCAGTTTTAAGTAAAGCTACTTTGGAGTTCTTTCTGAAACAGGGACACAAACCTAGAAAACCAAGGCCCCGTACCAGGAAGCTGCCTGAGCAGAATGACAAAAGATGGATGAATCATCTCTACACTCACTCTTTCCATGGGTAAGAAGCTGTGTTCAGCAGTGATGACTAGGATCCTAGGTTGCCATTAGGAGAGATCAAAGTGGGGGAGTGCCCGTGGTGGGGCTGAGTTCAAGCAACAAAGTGCTGTTCTCCTGCTTTTCTGGCCAGAAGAGCAGGACCCAGACACTCCGACAAGTTTGGGCTTGTACACAAAGGTCTCCTGACCTAATTCCAAGACACAGTTGTTCCCCTGGGCTCAGCTGGCCATCAGCCTCCAAATGACAACCAGTGAATGATAAACTAGTCAGTACAGATAAAAGCCACAGGAGGAGCCAAGCTCTAATCTAGTGAGTTAACCTTTTGGCCTTGCAGGCAACTGATATTGAGCACTGCTGTGAGTGCCACCCTCCTCCACTTTTTTTAATTTTAAAGAAGAGCCATTGGGCACACAAACCAAAAATTAAGGTCTCTTGTCTCTTCCCCAAAATTTTGATGTTCTCTTTTTCACAAAAAACATTTAAAATATTCTACAGAGATCCATGTGCTAGAAGATATAGCATAAAGGAAAAGGGGAAGAAGAAAGGAAGGAAGAAAGGAAGGAAGCTATGGAAAAAAAGCATAAAAGAGTAGAAACAGGTTAGCTTATGTCATAAAAGATTTTCTAAAGAAAACTATAATACCATGAGAATCAATTATCTAATATAAAGTAATTATTAAAAAAATAATGGGGCCGGGCGGTGGCACTGGAGGTAAGGTGCCTGCCTTGCCTGCGCTAGCCTAGGACGGACCGCGGTTCGATCCCCCGGCGTCCCATATGGTCCCCCAAGAAGCCAGGAGCAACTTCTGAGCGCATAGCCAGGAGTAACCCCTGAGCCTCACAGGGTGTGGCCCAAAAACCAAAAAAAAAATAAATAAATAAAATAAAACCAAGAACTGAAGCAACAGAACAGCAATTAGGGAATTTACCTTTCATGCAGATGACCCAGTTTAAATCCATGCACCTCACAAGGTCCCCAAACTTGCCAGGAGTAACCCCTGAGCACCACTGGGTGTGGCTCCACCAAAAAGAAAAACACTAAGACATTGTATGCATAAAACCGGGTCAATGGTATTATAAAGCATGGTCTTCAAAGGAGCAATAAAAAAATAAGAAAAAAGGGGCGGGAGAGATAGCATGGAGGTAAGGCGTTTGCCTTTCATGCAGGAGGACAGTGGTTCGAATCCCAGCATCCCATATGGTCCCCCGTGCCTGCCAGGGGCGATTTCTGAGCATGGAGCTAGGAGTAACCCCTGAGCACTGCCGGGTGTGACCCCCCCCCCCAAAAAAAAAGATAAAATAATTAAGAGCTTTTGGTACACAATTTGTGAAGACAACAACTGTGCTAGTTAGTTAGTTGGCACAATAATGATCCTTTTTATTCCTACACCCTGTAAGGGTGGAGTATCTTTTGGAAATGAAGACAGTTAAAACAATTAAAAAAAAATAACTCACCAGAGTGAAAAACATACTTGATCTGGCCTATCACCAAAAAAATTCCTTCTCACATTTTGGAAAACTTTTCCTCGTTTTGCTCATTTTACAATCCTCATTTTACTCATCTTCTAAGGAGTATTTCCAATGATGCCTTCAACATTACAGAAAATATACAATTTTTAAAATCCCCCTTTTGCCTTGTGGCATGACAACAGTGAGAAGTGTACTGGAAACTGCAACAAAGTCAGCTTCTTTCAAGTGGCCCACTGGATGATGAGACGTCACTCCCAGGGATTCGTGAAAGAGACTATCCCAAGAAACCTCACCTCTGATGGCAAATTTCAAGCCAGTCTGGGGACAGAACTGCTCCTTCCTTTCTGACATCACAGAAGGAAATTTGCAGCCAACCAGCAGCAGCAGTGGGAGCCTTGTGCATAAACCCATTCACATCTCTCCCCCATCCCTGCTGGGTGCAGACAACCTGCCCCTCCCCAACTGCACCCCTGCAGGATGTAGGCACACCCTCTCCAGCAGAATAGGGACACCCCACCCACCAACAGTGAGATAGATACATCTACTCCTCCCAATCCCTGTGTGTAGGCACACCCACTCATACAGAGTACCCCAGTCCTACAGTGTAGAAACACCCCCTAACCTCCATCCAACCACCCCTGCAGATAATAGATACCTTATCCCAACTCTAGAGTGTAGACACACCTTAACCCTTCCCCATCCATCCACCCCTGCAGTGTCGACACCCAACCACAATCCTGTAGAGTTTAGACATCCAACCCTACTCCATCCCACCTTGCAGAGTATAGATGCCCTCACTCCTATCAGCCCTAACCCCAACCCTGCAGAGTGTAGATAAACTGACTCCTAATCTATGCCACCTCTACAATGTAGACTTATACATTCCTACCCTCTTTCGTTCCCCGCCCCCCATAGTGTAAGCGCACCCCAGCCCCCAGCCCTGCAGCAGAGCCCCACTCCTGTTCTTGGACTCTAGAAACCAGGCATCATGGGCACAGTTGATTTTTTGCTGAGTGGTATTTCGTAATACTTCCAATCTGAGGTCACCTTTACCAAACATAAACTTTACATTTTATTTCAACTGGAATAAGTCCAGAGATGATTAGGCACAGTAAAAATGTACTTAAGACGCTTCCCTCTAACCCTGGGTTCTCAGTAAAAGTTCAGGAGCTCCAGGGCCATGGGAGAAGTGTGTGTGTGTGTGTGTGTGTGTGTGTGTGTGTGTGTGTGTGTGTGTGTGTGTGTGTGTCCCACATGAGCTCCAGGGCCATGGGAGGGGTGTGTGTGTGTGTGTATGTGTGTGTGTGTGTCCCACATGACAACACAGCAGGGATCTGTGGGCAAATGTGTAGTGATCAAACCTGGAGCCTCATGATTGCGTGGTGTGTTTCTTTTTTTTTTTTTTTTCCAGTTAGTCAAATTTGGGTGTGAGCAGGAGACAATGTTAAAAAGCTTAACAATAACACACAACCCTCGGACCAACTGCGTGGTGTGTTTCAACATCTAAGCCATCCCCCTTGCCCCTAGTTTCTGACACAATTGAACCATCTGCTTAAAAGTGTGTAAAATGAACTGGTGTTGTGGTTAAGGGGTAAAACACTTGCATATGTAAAGTACAGGGTTCGATCCTCAAGAGAAATGAAAACAAATGGGTAAAAATGATTAGAGCGATAGTAACACAGGCCCTGTACTGGGAATAAATATTTGGAAAGCATACATCTAACAAACCCAGAAGAGAGAAAGAACTCTTAAAACTCAGAGAAAAGGGGGCTGGAGCAGTGGTGCAAGCGGTAAGGTAAGGCGTCTTCTTGGCCCATGCTAGCCTAGGAAGGACTGCAGTTAGATCCTCCCCCTCCCCTCCTCCCACCCCCACCCCCCACCCCCCGCATCCCATAAGGTCCCCCAAGCCAGGAGCAATTTCTGAGTGCATAGCTAGGAGGAACCTCTTAGCGTCACCGAGTGTGACCCAAAAACCAAAAAAAAAAAAAAATTATTTTTCAGAGAAAAAACGTGGGGCCTGAGTGTTAGGCCATTTGCCTAGTACACGGCCAACTCAGGTCCAATCCCTAGAATCCGATATATCTATATCTATATCCCGGAACCACCAGGAGTAATTCTTTTTTTTTTTTTTTTTTCGGTTTTTGGGCCACACCCTGTGCCGCTCAGGGGTTACTCCTGGCTATGCGCTCAGAAGTCGCTCCTGGCTTGGGGGACCATATGGGACGCCGGGGGATCGAACCGCGGTCCGTCTCCTAGGCTAGCGCAGGTAAGGCAGGCACCTTACCTCCAGCGCCACCGCCCGGCCCCAGGAGTAATTCTTGAGTGCAAAAGTAGGAGTAACACCAGAGCACAGTGGTTACGGCGCAAAAACAAAAAGAAAACAAACAACATGATTGTTGAGTGATTAAAAGTAAGAAAGTGATCACAAGTGTTCTCACTACACACACAGAATGATGTGAGGTGATAGATGTATTCATTAACTTGACTCTGAATTCCTTTCACAACCCAAACATATGCATCAGAGACAGCACTAGACAAAATCCAGAACACAAACTCTAGAGCACAAAATCCAGAACACTGACAACACAAATACTGGGAAAGGCATGGAGCAAGAGGAACTCACATTCAGTAATGGCAGGACTGGTAAATGATATAACCACTCTGGAAGATGGTTTGACCACTTTGTTAAGAAAGGAAACATGGGGGTGGGTGGGGGAGTGGGGAGGAGAGCGGTGAGAAGGCAGAGCGATAGGATAGCGGTAGGGTGTTTGCCCTGCAGAATTCGATCTCCCAGCATTCCATATGGTCCCCCAATCACCACCACCACTCCAGCCTGCCAGGAGCGATTTCTGAATGTAGAACCAGGAGCAAGCCCTGAGCTCTGCAGGTTGTGGCCCAAAAACAAAACAAAAGGGAAGAAAGGAAATAAAGGGGCTGAAGTAATAGCATAGCAGCTAGGGCATTTGCCTTGCACGCAGCCAACCCAGGTTTAATCCCAGATGTACCATATGGTTCTCTGAGCCCTCCAAGAGTGATCCCTGAGCTCAGAACCAAGAGTAACTCCTGAGCACTTCCAGGTGTGGCCCCAAAGCAAACAAAAAAAAAACAACAAAGAAACCAATAAAAGTTAACAGATGTTTATCTGGTGATCCAGATATATATAATATCTTTGGTATTTGCCCCAAGGAGTTTAAAAGTCATCACACACTGCAAAAACTTGTCAACGTGCTTGTAGCAACATTATAATTTTTTTTTTCTTCTATTTGTATTGGGTTCACATTCAACAGTGTTCAGGACTTAGTGGTCAACTATAAACCCTGAAAAGGAGAAACTCATTCCTATCAGTGCATGAAAGAAGCTCATTTGAGAAGCCTACATATAATCTGAGACAATACATAGGGTTTACTAGAAAAGATAAGGGCAATGAAAAGGTCATTGGCTGTCAGGAGTTGTGCTACGAAGAAATAGAAATGGAACACAGAGATTTGGAGAGAAAGAAAAATGATGTCATTATGATTCCATAATGAATACTCTTTGTTAGATATTTGTCCAAAACCACTTAATATACAAAAGTGAATAATAATGTAAACTATGAATTTTGACTAATAGCAGGGGCCAGAGCAATAGCACAGTGGGGAAGGCATTTGCCTTGCACGCAGCTGACCCCAGTGGTATCACAGCATCCCATATGGTCTCCCAAGCCTGCCAGTGATTTCTGAGTGCAGAGCCAGGAGTAATTCTCTGAACACTGCCAGGTATGGTCCCAAAAACAAACAAAACAAAATAATATGTACCAGTGTATACTCATTGTTGTAACAAATCAATAATTCTAGTCAGCTTGTGCTATGTGGAGGAAATGGGACTTTGTATTTTGTGTTCAGTTTTGCTGTGAACCTAAACCTCTAACTGAAAAGCAATGCAAAACAATAGTTCTGTTATGGTTGGGAAGGCAGATGGATACTCAAAGACTAGGGAATCATTGTTCCCTTATCAATGAGTAACCCACTGTTACTCATAGGGAATCGGGATTTTGGAAGATGTAACAGTTCTGGGATGGAAAACAGTGACTCTACCAAAGAAATAAAAAACACTTAATATACGTGGACCATACCCTAACAATGGCTGTTTTATATTGTGTGTTTTGCCACAACTTCTTTATAAAGGAAAGAAAAAAATAACATATACACAGAGAGCCCTACAAGCTAACAATATACTGTAACAAGAGCTTCATGTTAGATCAAACCCCCCTTTTTAAGGCTTTTGGGAACCTAAGTTAAGAGCAGTGTTTCTTACCC
The DNA here is from genome assembly GCF_024139225.1 of Suncus etruscus. Classification (NCBI taxonomy): domain Eukaryota; kingdom Metazoa; phylum Chordata; class Mammalia; order Eulipotyphla; family Soricidae; genus Suncus; species Suncus etruscus. Next base: position 138,924,005 of record NC_064850.1, on the reverse strand, counting down.
TTTTCCTGTCTCTGGACCCCTTCCCACTTTGCTTCCTTCTTCTCGATTTCCCCTCCCCACAGTTTGGGAAGTTCCCTTTTGATTCTATCTTCACTCGTGGGTCCCTATGGCTCTTGACTGAAAGAATATTGTTAAGTCCCTTTCCTACCTATGGGGATTGCTGCTGGTGGGAAGAAATCATGATTCTGTGTTCAGGGGTGACCCCAGCTATGTTGGGGAACGTGTGTTAGTGCCAAGGATTGAACTGACGCCAGCTATGCCTGTCCTGTATCTCTTCCCTCACTTTCTCACCCTTTTTCTTGGAGTAGGGGAATATCCAGCAGGTCAGGGTTTAGTCCTGACCTTTTGCTCAAGGATCCCTGCTGGAGGTGCTCAGGATGGCCATAGAGAGTATCAGGGATTGAAACCCTGTCAGGAAGTGCCTTAACCTCTGTACTCTCTTCTTTCTCTCCTTTAATAAAAGTCAGTTAATGAGACTGGGACAAAGGTCCTAAATTAACTTGTGATAAAGGTTCTAAATTAACTTGTGATCTCCAATACCAGAGTCCTTTTATTTTTTTACCTGAAATAAAAACAGAAAAGGTCTTTTGTTTTGCTGAATAATTTTGCGTTCAGTTCACTATTACTGAAGCAAAAATGCATTACTTGCAATGTGGTAAGAAACCTGAGTGCCAAAAATAATCAGAGGCCCACAGAGCTAAAGGAAAATGACAAACGCTGCTTTTATTCAACAATAGAACTTTTTTTTTTTTTTTGGGTCTCACCCGGTAGTGCTCAGGGGTTACTCCTGGCTCCATGCTCAGAAGTCGCTCCTGGTAAGCACGGGGGACCATATGGGATGCCGGGATTCGAACCGATGACCTTCTGCATGAGAGGCAAACGCCTTACCTCCATGCTATCTCTCCGGCCCTCAACAATAGAACTTTTATAATATAAACTATCTCTATACAAAAAAATGTGTACAGAGTACCGAAGATAACTCCAAGCACTAAATGCTTTGTACCTAGTGGGTGCAGTGCTTGCTTTGCACTGGCTTTTGCTGACAAGAGTTCAATCCCGACATCCAATGTAGTCCCCCAGCACCACTAGGCATAACTTCTGAGCCTGGCCAGGTGAAGTGCAAAAACAAAACAAAACAAAACAAAAAAAAAGGCACATACGATCATTTTCTATAATCTCACCCATATACATCAAAGTTCAAAAAATATATATATATATAGTTGAGAGCAAAAGGCTTTTATCCACTGATTTTTTTATTTCAAATCTATCATTAGATATCTAAATTCCTTTCCACAAATACAGAAAGAAATGTGTTCATTTCCCTTCTGCTCCCCAAGTGTACCCGAGCTTCCCATATAGATATCTACATGTTACATTTCCCATCTTATATAATATCTTTTTTTAAATACATTAGTTTTTTGTTTTGTTTTGCCAGTGTACATCAAGCAAGCTAAGAAGGAAAAGACACTTAAATAGAACACACAAGGTCCTTAAGTGTTGGTGATTTGCCAACAAACAAGTCATGTCCGGAATGCTGTTTGTTTCTTCCCAGTGGTTACATCTACAAATAGAAATCTCCCAAACAAAGAAGATCCTATATGCACCAGACTTTCGGCTCGACTCTCCTTCCCCGGGGCCAGCTTTCGGCTTCCCGGAGGCCCTGGACCCCGGCCTCCAGCCCGAGGCCCTCAGGAAAACCCACCGGGTTGCTGGCCGGCCGCTCTGCAAGACGGGGTCCCGGGAATCAGGCCGCAGGACGGGCCGAGCTCCGTGGGACCCTTCTCCGGGGACCCGCACGCAGCTCCCAACAACGGAGAAGCCAGAATTGCAGCCTGCATTTCGCCCCAAACTCACTGAGTCCTTCCTGCGTCCTGAACTAGCGATACCCAGAGTTTTCTTCCTGCAGGAGTCCCGGGGACTCGCGCTCACTTGCGATCCCGGGGAAGGAGCTGCCACCGATGCGTAAACCTTTAGGTACCGACTGTCCGGGACGGCATGGGGAGAGCGCCGGGGGGTGACGAGGACTGGGCGAGCCAAGGATCTATCAAGGGTAGGAGCCGCCCGGGAGTGCGGGCAATGGCTCCGGGGTCCCCGGTGTCTCTCGCGCGTCCCCTGCGCTCGCCTGGGGTCAGCACGGCCGAAGCTCGGGCCCGGAGAGGCGGAGGCCGCCCGGGAGGAAACGCACTCCAGGCCTCTTGGGGCCGAGCTCACCACCGCCTGCAGCGCGCGCAGCTCCGCGTAGCCTCATTGCTGCGGGAAACCCGGGGAGCCGCAACCGCGACACCGTCCCCCCCCCCCAACAAAGCCGGGCCGTCCCCCTAGAAGCAGGCGCCGGAGAGTGGGTCGCTCCCCTCCCGTTTGGTCCAGAAGATTAAACCTGACACACACACACCCCGCACCAGTTGTGCCCCCGCAGGACTCACACTGGCGTCTGTTGTTTCATCAGGGCCTGGCAAAGGGTGTCCAAGAATCGCGTGAGGGAAGGACAAATCAGAGGATTTAAAAAAAGACATCATGGGCCGGAGAGATAGCATGGAGGTAAGGCGTTTGCCTTGCCGGCAGAAGGTCGGTGGTTCGAATCCCGACACCCCATATGGTCCTCTGAACCTGCCAGGAGCGATTCCTGAGTGTAGAGCCATGAGTAACTCCTGAGTGCTGCCGGGTGTGACCCAAAAATCAAAAACAACAACAACAAAAAATCATGTTTGTAATCATGGTGTTTAAATAAAGATATAAAAAATATAAAAAAATATAAAAAAATAAAAATATTGAGAAAGAATATACGACTTGACTCAGACTAGAATTTATAAATGATTATTATAAACAGAAAATATATCCAAAATATCCTAAAATATATCAAATACTGCTTTATTCATTTATACCACATATGTTTTGTATTGGTAATTATAATTACCAATAGGCAAATTTTAAAATACAAACAGTGACTTTTTATTATGGATTTCCTTTCTTTTTCCCTAATGGTCTAACATTCTAGAAGGGCATGTTCTACTTTTCCATCTAAGGAGGCTAATTATCCTTAAAAGAAGCTTCACTCCTCCCGCCCCCCCCCACAATCCCGTCCCCCCTCCCCCGTTTTAAAAAGCTTGTTACTGCAAGCCCAGAACAGTAACAACACAGAATCTTTGGATTCAATCAACCAATTTGGTATATATATATATATCATCACCATGGTCTCAGACAGAGGAAATTGTTTTCCTACCTCAAGGGTTGAGCGCTGCCAGAAGGAAGCGAACTAACACAGACTTCTGATTAACTACTTCCACAACCTGTTCTAGTGTTTCCAGTTAATACACAGTTCCAGCAAGCAGGTTATTCTCAGCTGATTCAAAAATTACTTTGAAGTACTACTTTGGGGAGTTGGGGAGAGAGCGAGAGCATAGAGGATAAAGTACTTGCCTTTGTATGTGGTCAAGCCTAGCTTTGATGCCCCAAACCAAATAAAATACCCTCAGACCCTCCAGGAAGTGATCCCTGTGTCAAAGGTCAGGAATAAGCCCTAAGCAATGCCAGGTGTATTCCCCAAATCAAAATAAATAAATATTTTAAATAAAGTTATTTTTTCAGAACCTATTGCTTGTGAGAATGTTTACTGGTTCAAGCTTTTTGGAAAACAAAGTTCCCCAGAAAACTAGGAATTGATCTTCAATATTTAAATAGATTTTTGTTTTGTTTTGTTTTGTTTTTGCGCCACACCAGGCGTTGCTCAGGGGTTACTCCTGGCTGTCTGCTCAGAAATAGCTCCTGGCAGGCACGGAGGACCATATGGGACACCGGGATTCGAACCAACCACCTTTGGTCCTGGATCAGCTGCTTGCAAGGCAAATGCCGCTGTGCTATCTCTCCTTTAAATGGATTTTTAAAAGCTGGTACATATACACTACTTGACTATAAAAAAAAATGAAATGGATGGATCTGGAGAATATAATGCTGAGTGAAGTAAAACAGAAGGACAGATACAGAAATATCTCTCCTATGCAGGTATAAAGAGACATAGGAAACAATAAATAACCAAAGGTTACAGAAACAACTGGTAAGAAGCCAATCATTGCGGAGGGAGTGGATATTGGAGGGAGGGTGGACAGTAGGACAATGGAAACTGACATTCAGGGATAGGAATTGACACTGCTCAAGGGGTGGGGCTGGAATGTTTTATGCATGAAGCTGCTATTATCAAGATTGCAAATCACAGTGCCTAAAATAAAATACTTTAAAAAGTAAACCTTTAAAAAGAAAAAAAAAAAAAGTAAACCTTTGGGGGTCAGAGTGATAGCACGGGGGTAAGGAGTTTGCCTTGCAAGCAGCCAACACAGGATAGTCCTCAGTTCGAATCCCAACATCCCATATTGTCCCCCCGAGCTTGCCAGAAGTAACTTCCTAGCGCAGAACCAGAAGTAGTAGTCTCTGAGCACAGCTGGGTATGACCCAAACACACACCCCCCCCAAAAAAAAGTAAACCTTTGAACCCAGAACATGAAATGGAATAAAGAAAGTCTCATCAGCAAATGGTGTTCAAGACAGGAGCAATAGCACAACAGTTAGGGCATTTGCCTTGGAAGTGGCCCACCCAGATTTGATCACTGACATCCCATATTATCCCTTGAGCCTGCCAGGAGTAATTTCTGAGAGCAGAACCGGAGTAAGTCCTAAGGGCTGCTGAATATTTTCCAAAAACTTTAAAAAAAAAAAAAAGGTATTTAGACAACTGGGTAACCACCTGTAAGAAATTTAAGCTAGATCCACATATCACAATTTGAACAAAAGTCAACTCAAAGTGGATTAAAGACCTTGAGATCAGACCTGGAATAAATAAGAGGAAAATATAGACAGAACACTACAAGATCTAAACCTTAAAGGAGTCTTTAATCTGATGCCAATGGCAAAGGCTAGAGAATAAAATCTGAAAAGATGGGACCTCATTAAACTAAAAAGTTTCTGTATGCAACTAAAAGATAGCTGGGTGTAAGGAAATATTTACACTCAACAGAGGGTTTTTATCTATGAAATACAAAGTACTCGCAGAGATTAACCTCCTCAAAAATCTAACAGCCCCATAAAAATGGGGAGAGAAAATGAACAAACACCTCTGAAGAATTTCAACAAATGACCAACAGGCACATGAAAAAAAAAAAATGCTCATTACTTATCATTAGGGAAATTTAACTAAAGATGACAATAAGATATCATCTTACACCAGTGGGCATCCTCACATTTCAAAAATACTGGGGAACAATCTGTGTTGGTGGAGATGTGGTGAAAAAGGAACTCTCACTCATGCTGGTGGGAATGTTTTCTAGTTCAATCTCTATAGAAAACAATATGTTGTGTTCCCAGTAAACTCAGAATTGAGCTGCCATATGACCCAGAAATTCCACTTTTGAGTATCCAACCTCAGAACAGAAAAAGCACTCATTTAAAAAGATGTATGTACACCACTATTCATCCCAGCACGCAACACAATAGCTAAGAGCTGGAATCAACCTAGATGTCCAACAATAGATAAGTGGATCATGAAGATGTGGTACACATATATAAAATGGAATACTACATAGCTATAAGGAATGGTGTAACTAATGCAATTTGCTGCCACATGGATGGAACTGGGAGGTATTATATGTAAAATACCCTTTCTGTTCAAAACAAAACAAAAAATGAGAAAAACTACAAAATTTTTGTTCTACTGTTCCCTGCCAGAGGTGAGAACCCCAGATCAGAACTTATAAAGGTGGTTGTTATTTTGCAATTGGCACAGTAAAAGCTGGCTACAAAAGCGTCAAAGATTAGAATGTGAATACAACATTCTCAAAACAATCAGCTTTTTCCAAATCTTTGTCAAACATATCATAAATTTTTTCCATAGACCTCTCTGAAGATAAGCATTAGAACCTTTTTGTAGATACGCTTAATTTGAAAATTCTTTTTTTTTCCACATTGAAACAACAGTTTCTATTCTCTTCCTGTTCTAGAAAGAATATAACTTAATTTCTTTTTTTTTTCTTTTTTTTCTTTTTTTTTTGGTTTTTGGGCCACACCCGGCAGTGCTCAGGGGTTACTCCTGGCTGTCTGCTCAGAAATAGCTCCTGGCAGGCACAGGGGACCATATGGGACACCGGGATTCGAACCAACCACCTTTGGTCCTGGATCGGCTGCTCGCAAGGCAAACGCCACTGTGCTATCTCTCCGGGCCCTTAATTTGAAAATTCTTAAACATTCTTAGACCAAGCACTATAATACAAGTGTAGAACATCTGTGCTCCTTTTCCATAAACCTTTCTAAACAAATTCATTAGAATATTTCTGTAGATATATATATATATTTTGAAAATAAATTGCTAAAACATTCTTATAATGAGCACTGTAATAAGAGTCTAGAGTAAGTCCTTGTCCATCGACTTCTGTGGACAAAGACATTAAAACATTTTAGCAGACATAATTTTGAGAATAAGTTGTTCACAGCAATTGGGAAACATCACTAGGATAGCTGAGAACTATTAAAAAATCTAAGAACATTATGCATTTTCCCGGAACTGTACAAACTAATATTAAACCATTAAGTTGGATACAAAATTATCTGTTTGCAGTGGGGCATAGAACAAAACAGTAGTTTTAAGTTTTACAGGGGTCTCAAACTCACGGCCCGCGGGCCGTTTGCGGCCCTCCGTACAACATTTTGTGGCCCTGCCCTAGAGGAATCTTGTTTTGTTTTGTTTTAGTTGTTTGGGTCAGACTCCCTAATGTTCAAGGCTTACTACTGACTTTACACTCAAGGATCACCCCGATTTTGCCTCCTGCGGCCCCCAGGTAAATTGAGTTTGAGACCCCTGCAAGATCTATAGAGGTAGAACACACCATTTAACCAGTAATACAGTGACTCTCAAATAGGTTTAAGAGATTAACCTAGGGCCTGGAGAGATAGCACAGCGGTGTTTGCCTTGCAAGCAGCCGATCCGGGACCAAAGGTGGTTGGTTCGAATCCCGGTGTCCCATATGGTCCCCCGTGACTGCCAGGAGCTATTTCTGAGGAGACAGCCAGGAGTAACCTCTGAGCACCGCCGGGTGTGGCCCAGAAACAAAAAAGAGAGAGAGAGAGAGAGAGAGAGAGAGAGAGAGAGAGAGAGAGAGAGAGAGAGAGAGAGAGAGAGAGAGAGAGAGAGAGAGAGAGAGAGAGAGAGTGAGAGAGAGAGAGAGAGAGAGAGAGAGAGAGAGACTAACCTAGAAGAAAGTTGCAGACGGTTCTGAAAGCAGCTTCTCCTTAGCTGGTCTTCAGCTAATCTTGGATCCCCCATTTTCTCCATCTTCTCCTTCTGTAGTAGGCTGCTGAGGTCTGAGCTGGAATCTGGGTAGGGGGACCCACTCATCTCCCTGTGTTAATCCCCCTCAAATGGGGCTTTTTCTTTGGCTTCTATCCCATCAGTGACTTCGATAAGCTACTGCAGGTTGAGTGGCCAAGCTCCTCACACGAAGCACCTTTGGTAAAAGAAAGGTGGTGGGCCCCAGCCTCTGAGTTGCTGCTCAGAGTTCTTCAGCTCTGTCCTCTTCACTTCCTGCTTCTGTCATGCCAGAGGGGACCAATGTTCTGGTGAAGGGCATTGCACACTCAGTCCAACTGAAGGAGACCATAATGGTGATAATCCACCAAAGGGTCAAATAACTCACCATCATTCGGGTCTTCTCAGGTTTCTGGATTGCTGTTCAAGCATCAGTTGTAAAATAAATTCCCACGAGTTGTGAGATCACCTGATACACCATATCTCTAACTTCAGGCAGACAAGTAGGGCAGTAGCAAGTAGGGTAGCCACGAAGGATTAATAAACAAAGCCAGTCAGGAAAGAATCATGTTGTCTGTTTACTTCCTGCCTCGTGGTCCTTTCAGCCTAAGCCAAAAGTCAGAACTGCTCTTTTTTTTTTTTTTTTATTAAACCCAGTATTAAATTCACCAGGAGGGGGAAGGTTAAGAAAGACAAAAGTACCTATTCAGATGGGTTTTTACATATCAAAGGAAGAGGTTTAAGGAAAGAGGAAGTTGGGGGAATGCTTTTGTTTTGGGTTAATAACTGGGTATCATCTTACATTATGCTAAATGAAGCCAGAAGAAAAAAAAAACTACAAGATAATATCACTTATATGTGTATGTAGAATAACTGCATAAAATAATGCAATGGTTTAAATGGGAATGTCTAAAGCTTTCTTGGCCCCAGATTATAGTGAGGAGAAGGAAAGAAATTGAGTGAAGAAAAGAACGATGTGAAATAACAGGGATGGAGTCAAGGTGCATTAGTGGTGTTGAGGAAGGGCAACAACAACAAAATCATTAGACCCAAACTTTAAAAAGTGCCTGTTATGATGGCAGGCCTGGGTGGGGGAAGATAATGGGATGAACTCTGAGAACATTGATGGAGAGAGGTTGGTACTATTGTGAGATTACTACTAAAATATTATATGTCTACAATTCAACTGTTTGTAAACTACAATGCTTTAATTTTTTTTTTTTCATTTTTTTTTTTTTTTTTTTTGGGTCACACCCGGTAACGCTCAGGGGTTACTCCTGGCTATATGCTCAGAAGTTGCTCCTGGCTTGGGGGACCATATGGGATGCCGGGGGATCGAACCGTGGTCCGTCCAAGGCTAGCGCAGGCAAGGCAGGCACCTTACCTTTAGCGCCACCGCCCGGCCCCGCTTTAATTTTTTTTAATGAAAAAATTTTAAAGTGGGGGCTAGAGAGATAGCACAGTGGTAGGGAGTTTGCCTTGCATGTAGCAGATCCAGAACAGATGGTGGTTAAAATTCCAGTATCTCATAAAGTCCCCTGAGCCTGCCAGGAGCGATTTCTGAGCCCAGAGCCAGGAGTAACACCCTGAATACAGCTGCGTGTGACCCAAAAACAAAAACAAAACCAAAAAAAAAAAATTACTTTAAATAATATTTTTTTTTTGGTTTTTGGGTCACACCTGGTGGATGCTCAGGGGTTACTCCTGGCTGTCTGCTCAGAAATAGCTCCTGGCAGGCACGGGGGACCATATGGGACACTGGGATTCGAACCAACCACCTTTGGTCCTGGATCGGCTGCTTGCAAGGCAAACATCGCTGTGCTATCTCTCCAGGCCCCAAAACCAAAAAATTTTAAAGTGGGGCTGGAGCAATAGCACAGCAATGAGGCATTTGCTTTGCACGCAGCCAAAACAGGACAGACCCCAGTTCGAATCCCGGCACCCATATGGCCACCAGAGCCTGCCAGGAGCAACTTCTGAGCACAGAGCCAGGAATCACCCCTGAGCGCCACCTGGTGTGACCCAGAAACAAACAAAAAAAATATTATTTAAAGTAATTTTTTCAGCACCAGCAATAATAAAGCTGGTAGAGTTCCACGCCTTAAAGAAAAAAAAAAAAAAAGCCTTGCATGCAGCTGACCTGGTTTGATCCTCAGCATCCCATATGGCCCCCCAAGTCCACCAGGAGTGATTTCTGAATAAAGAACTAGGAATTGGGGCCGGAGAGATAGCATGAAGGTAAGGCATTTGCCTTTCATGCAGAAGGTCATCAGTTCGAATCCGGCTTACCATATGGTCCCCTGTGCCTGCCAGGAGCAATTTCTGAGCATAGAGTCAAGAGTTTCCCCTGAGCACTGCCGGGTGTGACCCAAAAACCACAAAAAAAAAAAAAAAAAAAAAGAACTAGGAGTTATTCCTGTCCAGTCAGGTGTGCCCCCCCCCCCCAAAAAAAATTAAATAAATAAAAAGTAATACTTTAAAGAACAAAGTCTCTTCTAAAAGGCATACAGACTGCAATAGCCTTGAGAGTAAGAAATACAAACTTGGACACAGCTTTACTTTCTTTTTTGCTTCTTGGTTTTTGGTGCTGAGAATGATGGGATGGACCAAGGCCTCATACACATGGAGAAGCAGGTGTTCCACCACTGAGGGACAACCCCAGCTCCTATATAGCAGGTACTGTTGGGGTGCAAGGAAATGAAAGCAATTAAAAACCCCAAGGCAGGGGCTGGAGTGATAGCACAATGGTAGGGCATTTGCCTTGCATGCTACTGACCCGGGATGGACCCGGGTTCAATTCCAGGTATCCTATATGGTCCCCTGAGCCTGCCAGGAGTGATTTCTGAGCTCAGAGCTAGGAGTAACCCCTAAGCACTGCCAGGTGTGACCTTAAAAAAAAATAAATAAAAACCCAAGATTTGGGTTTTGTTCATGACATCACATGGCACTGTGCCCTCAGCATAGATAGGAGAAACCCTGGTGCCCTCAAGTATAACAAAACAAAACATAAGCAGTTGGTGGGGGAGGAAAGGGCGGAGGGAGGGAATAGAAGAAAGAAATTAGCCTTTTAATGCTCACCTAAAGTTTGCGAGAGAGAGAGAGAGAGAGAGAGAGAGAGAGAGAGAGAGAGAGAGAGAGAGAGAGAGAGAGAGAGAGAGAGGCTTCTCCTTTTTTGTGTTGTTTTATGGTTTTTTTGGCCACACCCCACGACACTCAGGGGTTACTCCTGGCTATAAGCTCAGAAATCGCTACTGGTTTGGGGGACCATATGGGACACTAGGGATCAAGCCCAGGTCTGTCCTGGGTCAGCTGTGTGCAAGGCAAATGCCCTACCACTACGCCATCACTCTGGCCCAGAGGCTTCTCCTTTTATACCCAGTCCATTTAAGGGGCATTATCACCCCTTAAAGATGAAATTGTATATGTAACATTTATGTAACATTTATACAGTATGTATATAATATGTAACATTTATAAAATAACAGTCCAACATACAGAGGGGTCCCCAGTGATTCCTCCCATTCCACACAAACAGCTGGTTGTGAGCAGATCTGCTCTTTTGTTCCAGCTTTCAACCGTCTAGCCTATTTGACCAAAGATCTCCATCAAGTGATCCCTGAGCCCCCTAAGCACTGCCAGGTGGGACCCAAATCACAACAAAGAGGGACATTTCATAGGCCAAATTATTCAATAAGTAAGCAGTGCTCTACCAAATGTTTGAGTAATGTAAATTATGAAGATGGTGGGGCCAGAGAGATAGCATGGAGATAAGGCGTTTGCCTTTCATACAGAAGGTCAATCGTTTGAATCCCGGCATCCCATATGGTCTCCAGAGCCTGCCAGGAGCAATTTCTAAGTGTGAAGCCAGGAGTAACCCCTGAATGCTGCCAGGTGTGACACAAAAACAAAAACAAAAATTATGAAGATGGCAAGTTTTTTTTTTTTGAAGATGGCGAGTTTTGAACTAATGTGTTAGTGAAGGATTTCAGATGTATCTACCTATTTAGGATCTTTAATAAAATGGGATCATAGGATAATAAACTTTTTTTGTTTCGGGTCTACACAGAGGTATTTAGGGGTTACTCTTGGCTCTGCACTCAGGAATCACTCCTGGTGGTGCTCAGGGGACCATATGGGATGACAGGGATTGAACCCAAGTCAGCCACATACAAGGCAAACACCTTAATCGCTGTACTACCGCTCTGACCCCTTATGAACATTTTATGTCTTGTTCAGAGCTTGCATCTACAAATCTTCAAATACTAATTTAAGGACATCTTTCCCTGAGGTGTTTCAAGGGCCTCACATATTCATGGTAAGTGTTCTGAGTAAGACAGCCATATCTCCAATTCTTGATTCACACAATCTTTTTTTTTTTTTTTTTGGTTTTTGGGCCACACCTGTTTGACGCTCAGGGGTTACTCCTGGCTAAGAGCTCAGAAATCGCCCCTGGCTTCGGGGGACCATATGGGACGCCAGGGGATCGAACTGCTGTCAGTCCTATGCTAGCATTTACAAGGCAGACACCTTACCTCTAGCGCCACCTTCCCGGCCCCATCACACAACCTTTCAGTATTTGAGAGCTCTGTGATGCAATGTCTGTTAATAGAGCATGCTTGTGGTTATGTAAGATTTTCTTTTGCCACATGCTTAGTCAAAAATAAAGACAAACCTAAATAGATTTACATATGAAAAATGACAAACTAGAGCCACCAAAGATTTAAAAAAAACTTTAGTGATTGCTCATAAAAATGAGGTCAGAAGAAAAAGAAAGGAGAGAAAAGGGGAGAAAGGTTGTTGTAAAACAGGCTTGAGTGAGATACATCAGCAAATATCATTTGTGGGCCACTGGAGATTCATGTTTGGACATGAAATAGATGTTAGAAGTATTAAAGAACTCTTTATCAGCTGTATCAGCAGATACAGCCTGTACATTGCATGTAGATAATCTTGTTCTCTCCCCAGCACTCCAGAGAGTACCCTGATCCCCCTCTGAAGTCATCCTTGAGTACAGAGCTAGGAATAAACCCTAAGTATTGCCAAACAAAAACAAAACAACAAACAAAAACCTCTTGGTTATTTTGTTATTTTAATGCTTTTTGAAATTCTTTTTAGTTGGTTTGTTTGGTTTTTGTTTCTTGGACCACACCCAGCAGTGCTCAGGATTTGCTCAGAGCTTACTCCAGGTTCTGTGCTCAGGAATCACACTTGATAGAGCTTGAGGGACCATCTGAGGTGCCAGAAATCAAAATAAGGTTGGCCAGGTTCAAGGTAGGCAACCTAGTAGCAGTACTATTGCTCTGACCCTGTTTCATTATTTCAATTTATATCTATTTATTTCTCTATTATATCTCTAGACCTCAAAATTATTTATTGAATAAATAAATATGTAAGTATAAAAGAATGGGGTATTTCTGAGGAACCTCTCTTTCATAAAAGTCTCTATATCTGGGCCCGGAGAGATAGCACAGTGGTGTTTGCCTTGCAAGCAGCCGATCCAGGACCAAAGGTGATTGGTTCGAATCCCGGTGTCCCATATTGTCCCCCGTGCCTGCCAGGAGCTATTTCTGAGCAGACAGCCAGGAGTACCCCTGAGCACCGCCGGGTGTGGCCCAAAAACCAAAAAAAAAAAAAAAAAAAAAGTACCTATACCATTATCAAAGGCTCAATCCACATGAACTCTCAAAGGATGTCTGATACCATCACATTGCAAGAAGGTAAGTGTAAGCAATACCATCTCTTTTTTTTTTTTTTTTTTGGTTTTTGGTTTTTGGGTTACACCCGGCGGTGCTCAGGGGCTACTCCTGGCTGTCTGCTCAGAAATAGCTCCTGGCAGGCACGGGGGACCATATGGGGCACCGGGATTCGAACCAACCACCTTTGGTCCTGGATCAGCTGCTTGCAGGGCAAACGCCGCTGTGCTATCTCTCCGGGCCCACCATCTCTTTCTTTACACATCTGCTCCTGGGCACCTCTTAATCTCCATTGGCTTTCACTCTTTGTCTCAGTCCTAAGAATAAATACACACCAGATCCATCCCCCAGACATTCCTGAAGGCTGTCAGGTAGCTCCCTGGAGGTGGATGTTGTTGAACAATATCATCTCAGTATTCTAGAAGGAATAGATGAGTACTATCCAGAATCATCCTGAGACAAAACCCCTTTCCATTCATGCCCAATGCCCATTTTTCACTCTCATTTACTCCTACCAGACATTAAATTCTCTAACCCCCATTTGGGAGTTATGTGGATATTACAAAGAAGACCACCATATTTCCAGGTTGTATCTTCTGAGTAAACCTTTTTTGGGGGGTGAGGGTGGTCACACCCAGCAGCACTCAGGGGTTATTCCTGGCTCTACTCTCAGAAATTGTTCCTGGCAAGCTCAGGGGACCATATGGGATGCCGGGATTTGAACCACTGTCCTTCTGCATGTAAAGCAAACAACTTACCTCCATACTATCTCTCCTGGCCCCTTAATAAACCTTTGTGGTTTTCCTTTTCATACCAACTTTTCCTCTTGATAATAAGCTTTCACCCAAGGAACATTACAACTTGGCTTTAGGATTAGTAACAGAGTTTGGTGAGCCAGCCAGGGTGCACATTTATCCCATGAGGGAATTTTTTTTTTTTTTTGGGTCACACCCGGTGGTGCTCAGGGGGTTACTCCTGGCTGTCTGCTCAGAAATAGCTCCTGGCAGGCACGGGGGACCATATGGGGCACCGGGATTCGAACCAACCACCTTTGGTCCTGGATCAGCTGCTTGCAAGGCAAACACCACTGTGCTATCTCTCCGGGCCCTCATGAGGGAAATTTTAGGTAACCCCATTTTCTGTGGAGATGACATTTTTTTCATTTGGGGAACTCTCCCTTTTCTTCCCTGTGTCACTAGCTACCCAAAGTGCCATGTTGATGGAGGAAAGATTATCTAATTTGAGTCAATGAACTCAAAGACCAGGTTATTCTTCAATGTACTCAATTGAAAATCTTCTGGGGCCTGAGCGATGGTGCAGCGGTAGGGCATTTTTGCCTTGCATGCAACTTACCTAGGACAATCCCCCAGCAAATCCCCCACCCCCCAAAAAAAGAAAAAGAAAGAAAATAAAAGAAAATCCTTTGTACCACATTTGAGCTATTTTTTTTTTAATTATTTGAGACCTTCAGAGCTATCTTCAGGGCAACATAATTTTGAAAGTCTACCTGACCTCTCTTTTGAAGAATTTGCACGTGAAGGACTTGCGCATTTTGATTTTGATTTTGTTCTTTGTTTCATTACTAAGTGGGGAATTACCATCTGAAATTCCATTGAGGACATTTTTTGGGGGGGGCCACACCTGGTGATGCTCAGGGTCCTGGCTATGCACTCAGAAACCGCTCCTGGCTTGGGGGACCATATGGGACACCGGGGAATCCATCCTAGGTTAGTGCATGCAAGGCAAACACCCTACCACTTGTGCCACTGCTCCAGCCCTCTACTGAGGACTTTTAAGAATGGTGATTGGGTTTTACACAATGATGAATTTATGGTGAGAAAAAAATATAATTTTCTTCCTGGAATTTGGAAGCTAACTAGTAATGTGAGACACCATGCAAGAGGCAAAACAAATGAAATGAATTTTTTTAGGCAGGGAGGCTGTGTAAAGGGTAGAAAAGAAGCAGTAAACTATCAATAGTATGAGATCAAGGTTAAAATGGTATCTATATGAATAAATTTTCATAAAAATTAAAAACAGTTGTATGATCTATTCTTCACACCATGATGCTTTGAAAATGGAAATGAATAATGAACAGAATAGAAACTGAGAAAAATCAAATACTTAAAACTTAAGCAAAATAAATTCATTTAAAAAATAGTATTTTCTGAATGAAAAAAAAAAGAAAGAACTAAGAAAGTTTAACACTTCAATCCCAACTAACAGAAATTCAGAAACCTGGTTAGAATGTATTGTTCTGTTTTGGGAGGCAGCGGGTCGTTTTAGGGTCATGCTCAGCGATGCTCAAGGGTTACTCCTGACTCTGCACTCCAGCATTGTTCCCTAGCAGACTCAGGGGACCCTATGGGATACCGAGGTTCGAATCTACATGTAAAATAAATACCCAACCTACTGTATTATGGTTCCAACCCCTATTCTGTTTTGATCACTGTTCTGTTTGATGTGAAAAACTGCTTTAATTTCTTTCTTTTCTTTTTCTTTTTATTTATTTATTTATTTATTTTTGGTTTTTGGGTCATACCCGGCAGTGCTCAGGGGTTACTCCTGGCTCTGCTCAGAAATCGCCCCTGGCAGGCACAGGAAACCATATGGGATGTCGGGATTCCAACCACCATCCTTCTGCATGAAAAGCAAACACCTTACCTCTATGCTATCTCTTCGGCCCAAAAAAACTGCTTTAATTTCTAAGTCATGTAATCTCTCATTCAAGTTTGCAACTCTGAGTAACACCTGTCAGGCTGTTAATAAAAATGATTCATTTTGATGGGGACAGGGTGCATTCTTCTTGAAGGCTTTAGAAAAAATTCTCCTTTTTTTAGCTGCTGCTTTTTCAGCATCTGGAGGCCACCAACAGCCCTTAACTTATAGCCCATTCTTCCTTTTACAAAGCAGCAGTAGTGGGTCAGATCCTTTTCATATGGCCTTATTCTGATCTCCTATTCAGTGTCCTCTTCTTCTGTGAAGCTTAGAGCAGAAGAGACTCCATTTTGTCAAACCAATATTAAGTTTCCATTTAATGCTAATAAGGTTAATTTTCCTTTTTTTATTTTTTTTGTTTTATTTTTTGGGGGGGGTCACACCCGGCAGTGCTCAGGGGTTACTCCTGGCTCCATGCTCAGAAATCGCTCCTGGCAGGCATGGGGGACCATAAGAGATGCCAGGATTTGAACCAATGATCTTCTGCATGAAAGGCAAACGCCTTACCTCCATACTCTCTATCCGGCCCCTAATTTTTCATTTAAGGGCTAAGTTTCTATCCCAACAATAACAGTGAAGACCCTCAGACCCTATAACTCACAATATACCACTCTAGATATCTAGCCATTAAAAATGATGAAACACCCTAGCCTAGACCATAGCCAATCAGCTACTTCTTGCTTCTAGGCCTATATAACCTGACGTGTGACCCCTGGGCGGGGTTGCCGCCTACCGGAGGTGGCCCTGATTGATCAGTTTGTAGCTTGTTGATAGATGAAATAAAGTTTTGCTTTGCTTTATTTCAACTGTGTGGTCTTGCCCTTCAACTCAGGATTCTAACACCACTTTAAAGGATTTTGTGTGATTATATTTGAAAACACTTGAATAATGCTAGATACACTCTCTTTTTCAGTATCAGTGATTAATAATTAAGGTGAGAGGTTATCCCCCTAGAAGATATCATTTACATAGTATCTTTCCCAGATGTAACTGTGTTGCCTACAATAACACTCAATTTAGATGCCAAATTCCTAGAGTTACATGAAACTTCACAGGTTAAAATATTTGAACCACAAAATTGTCCTCACTTCAAACATAAGTTTCAAGTATTGGATCCCCCAGGTTGAACCTTAATTCTATCTACAAAATTTCTTCTTTTTTTTTTTTTTTTGGTTACACCTGGCAGCATTCAGGGGTTACTCCTGGCTCTACGCTCAGAAATCACTCCTGGCAGGCACGGGGGACCATATGGGATGCCGGGATTCAAACCACTGGGATTTGAACAACCAACCTTGTGCATGCAAGGCAAATGCCTTACCTTCATGCTATTTTTCCAGCCCCAATCTGAGACCCAATTTCCTCACTAGTTTAGTAGAGTAGATCCACAGTAGGTTGGGTGCTTGTCTTGCACACAGCCAACCTTGTCTTGGTCCCCAGTACCACATTTGGTCTCCCAAGCACCACCAGGAATGATCCCCTAAACACAGAGTTGGAAATAAGCTCTGAGTATCACCAGGTGTGGGTTCCAACCCTTTCCCACCCTCCTCAAACTCCATTGTCAGATAAAGTGTCACTGAGGAGTAGATCTAGAGTGCAAATACATTTTGCTAGCCAACACAGAAGACTCCCAAAATCTCATTGTTGAAGAGTATTCAATGTGGGTCTCTTTTGTTTTGGTATAAATATGATTATTGCCATTAATAATTAATTTGATCTTCACCCTTCCTCCTCCCCAAATATTGGAAGATTGGTGCTTAAATCTCCAAGTTTGAAATCAAGACTTAGCCTTTCTGATGACTGTTCCATTCCTGTTACTACAAATCAACACAAAACAAAAACAAATCACCTCAATAGAGCAAAAGATGCTTCTGCCATCATTGTTCCAAAAATTCAAGAGAAACAAAACCCAAGAACCTTTTTATTATACATATCTATTTGAATTCCATCGATCAAACTAAGCCCTCTTTGGTAAAATAACACACACACAGATTCTGAGGATTAGCCTGGGTCTAGAGGCCCAGTTTTCTCTGCTGACAATCTTATTATATTAGAGTCTCTGAAATGCCTCATTTACACTTTTCTTCTCCTTCTTCCTCTCTCTCACCTCAAAACTCCAACTCTGATCACGTGAACAGAATGCAAGGTGGGGGGGGCATAGGCAGAAATCCCACCTTCACTCAGTTTGTACCTTATGCTATGATTGGGGTGCTCTACCTATCAGCAATTTGTGGATGGTATTTAGAAAACCCTTGAGCCAGAGAGATCAGTACAAGAGCAAAGGTGCTGTACTGTGTATCCCATGTAGCCCCCAAACACAGTAGACTGTGGCACAAAAACTAAAAAGTAAAAAGAAAGCCTTGAACACCCAGCCTTTCTCTGGTTGCCAGTCGGCAACACTTTCATAGTTACCTAAGTCTCCACACTCTTTTTGCTTGTTCATATTTTTTGTTGTGTTTGGGGACTACATGCAGCAGTGTTCAGGGCTTATTCTTGGTTCTGTGTTCAGGAATCACCATTGGGGGATCTAGGGGAACAACATGGGATGCTGAGGATAGAACCCGAGGTCAACTATATGCAAGGCAAAAGCTCTATACTATCTATCCTATCCTATCCTATCCTGTCCTGTCCTGTCCTATACTATCCTATCCACTATCCTATCACTCTGGTCCTGTCTTCACAAGAACTCAACCAGCACCGTCCATAAGAAATCATTTGCACGATGCTAACGTTGTTCTGCTGAGACTCCTTTGACTGGCAAGCATGCCCATATCTCTTTAGTTCAAATAGTTATCATTTGTTCCAGAGATAAAAAGCATAACAGTTCCAGAAGCCAAGTTCAGAAGGGCAAAAGGCTACATCTTTGTCATGCAACATAGAGAAATGAGACGATATCAGCACCTCTGCACTACACACACCATCAACTAGGAGCTGCATCTTTTTAGGGGGCGGGCAGTGGGATGCAGGGAGAGGGTGAGGCTGCAGTATTTGCCAGGAAGTTAGTAGGTTCAGTTCTCTCTGGTAATTACTTGGGACTTCCAGTGCCTTGCCAAGTAGACCTGGCAGCAGCATGTCAAAGCTCAGCCTGGATCAGAACACCAGAAAGAAGAAGGCTCAGCTCCATGTAGCTGAAGTGAGAAAGGATGCCCTGACTGCTGTGTTCTTTGTATCTCACACTAACCAGTCCAGTGTGGGGAGGGGTCCTCTGAGGGCAAGAGCTGGAGATGGTAGGAGCAACTGGCGATGGCCACAGAGATGTTTGGTTCACATAGGACTTGATTTAGAGAGAAAGCTGAAGGTGTGGGGCAATGAAATTTTTTCCATCCCTGGCATCCCCCCCCAACATATCAGCCTCTGAGTGGTGGCCTTGGTGTCTCAGCACTGCAGAAGCATCCTCAGCCTAGCACTGAACTGCCACCGAGAATCTCTGATAGCCACCCCCACCACAGTCAGCATTGCTGGGAAGTCACCCTCTCCACAAAAACAAAAATACAAACAAAACTCTGGAGTTCTACAGGTAATATTATTGAGCACATATTCTACTTATATGGGCAGGAGTAGGGTATAAGATACACTCATTGGTGCTCAGGGACCACTCCTGGCTCTGTGCTCATCTGTGATCCCTGGTAGTACTCAAAGGGCCATGTAAGGGGATCCAAGAAGGTTTGAGATTGTGCAAAGCAAATACCTCCACCTCTCCCATCTAAACACTTATTCTAAACCTTACCTCATACTAAGCAGTATCACTTCAAAGGTTGGCACCTACTTGGCAAGGGGGTACCAAGCAACTACCAGAGAGAACTGGACCTTCTAACTTTCTGGCAAATACTGCAGCCTCACCCCCTCCCTGCACCCCACTGCCCACCCCTAAAGAGCTACAGCTCCCAGTTGATGTTGTAATGCAGAGATGCTGACATAGTCTCATCTCCCTGTGTTGCATGACAGAGGAAGATGAAAGAATTTACTTGTCAGGGTGAAAGCTGATGCTTCTGGTAGTAACTGAAGGGTTACCCAGCTTTCACTTCAAGGTATGCTATTAAATATTTCACCTAATGGAACCCCATCAGAAATATTGACAATCTCCAGAGAGTGTTCGATTCACCATTGCCATCACAATTCATTAGAGCATATTCTATTGTATTGTGCTACACCTTCGACTTTAATTAATTAATTTATTATTATTATTATTTTTGCTTTTGGGCCACACCCACTGACACTCAGGGTTTACTCCTGGCTATGCACTCAGAAATTATTCCTGGCTTGGGGGGCTATATAGGAGGCCAGGGGATGGAACTGCGGTACATCCTAGGTTAGCACGTGCAAGGCAAACATCCTACTGCTTGCGCCATCGCTCTGGTCCCTACTTTAATTTATTAAGTTTGCTGAAGCAGAGTTTTGTTTTGTTTTGTTATTGTTTTTGTTTGTTTGTTTTGGGTCACACCCGGTGACACTCAGGGGTTATTCCTAACTATGAGCTCAGAAATTGCTACTGGCTTGGGGAACCATATGGGACGTCGGGAGATTGAACTGCGATCTGTCCTAGGTCAGCCACGTACAAGATAAACGCCCTACAGCTGCACCACCACTCCGGCCTCATGCTGCAGCAGTTTTTTAAACATTAAAAAAATATCTCACACATCACTGAGGGCAAGAAGAGAAAATGCCCACTGAGACACAGGGTAGGCACCAGGATGAAAAAATGAATAAAAAATATAAAGGAAAGACTTTCCCAAAATTGAAGATATAATGAAGATATATCTGAAGATATAATGACCTTCGTATCTTATTTTTACTCTTTTTATAATCTTACAAAAGAAATATCAGACAAATAGCTTCTAAAGTTTTCAAATATCAATTTTCTCAAATGCCTGTCGAGTATAGAGACAATCACACACACCCTTTATTTAGTAACAAGTGAAGAAACCGTGATCTAACTTTGGGGCTACTTCTAGGCAGTGCTTTGATGACAAAATTCAGCAAATGTACTTCTTGTAACCCAATACACACCTTCTCCAAATGACTTATTCAAATACCTGGTTCAAACGCATTCATATAAAGACTCAGAGCTCCTGAAATTAGTTCAATGGTTTTCCAGTACATCTGAGAGTAAGAACATTTTTTGTTGGTTTTGGGACCATTCTATAGCTGACTTGTGCTTGACCTCCAGCAACAGATATGGTTTCCCAAGCTCACCAGGAGTGATATATGAGAGCAAAGGCAAGAGTAAACCCTGTACACCACTGAACCTGGCCAAAATTAAAAGTGAATAAATAAATACTGAAGATGCTCAAATCTGTGAACCAGCTTGATTTGATGGCTCACTTCTGGAAAGGAAAGATGAATTCTGTAAAGTGCCAGCAGAGGGCGCAAGCTGCCCTCCACACATTGCCATCCATTCAGGATCAAAACAAGACCAGAGGGGAGCCTAGATCACAACTATGTGTCCTTTTCTCCCCACTCCCCCCCCTCCAAAAAAAAAAAAAAAAAAAAAAAAACGGGGAAAACTGGTTGTGGTGAATGCAACATGGATGGAACTAGAGGATGGCATGCTGAGTAAAGTAAGGTTAAAAAAGGAAAGAAAATCTAATTTCACAGCAGTCTAGAATCTTATGTCACAAACTACCTCACATGTGCTAACTTTGTCTTCCCAACTAGATAATAATGCTGTAGACCAGAAGCTTAATTTTATTTCTTTAGACATCAGAAAAGTCATACCCCAGGACTGAATTAGATGCTGTAAAGTAGGTCTTCTGTTGACACCAGATATTGACATAAGAAAAATATTTTAAATTATTATTATTATTATTATTAAAGTTTAACTGACAAGCTTTATTTCTGCTTTGAGTATACCACATAATTCATCACTTGTGTGCATTCCAAGATCTCTATGGATATGAATTATCTTAACGTCTTTCAAAATTGCCATGCCATGTCATTAATTGTTCTCCACACTGTACATTCTATTTCCTTGAATTATTTCCTTTGCCACTGGAATTTTGTAGCCCCTGATCAACTTCAGAATCTGCTTCCAGCCCATACTGCTTCCTGAATAGATCAAGTCAGTAAGTTTTCTTAAGAATGAGAAGATTAGGGGCCACAGAGATAGCATGGAGGTAAGGCGTTTGCCTTTCATGCAGAAGGTCATCGGTTCGAATCCCGGCATCCCATATGGTCCCCAATGACTGCCAGGAGCAATTTCTGAGCATGGAGCCAGGAGTATCCCCTGAGCACTGCCGGGTGTGACCCAAAAACCACACACACACACACACACACACACACACACACAAAATCTTTTCACTAAAAATTCTTCTTTCCCCTCTTTCTTAAAAAAAGAAAAAAGATAGTTACAACACTTTCCTCGCATGCTGCTGATCTTGGTTTGAAGCCCTGACACCATCTATGAGCACCACCAGGAGTAATCCCTGAGCACAAGCCAAGAATATGATCTGAGCATAGACAGGTATGATACCCCCCATAAGAATAACTAAACAGGATGGGAATACCCAACAGTGGGTAGGGTGCTTGCCTTGTAGCAGGTTGACCTCAAGTTCAATCACTTGCACTCTATATGGTCTCCTAAACACCATCAGGAGTGATGCCTGAGGAGAGTCAGGTATGGCACCACTGGGTATGGCTTCAAAACCAAAAATAGACAAATAGATACTGGAGTGAGAATACAGTGGGTAAACTGTTGAACCCAATCAATGTGGGTTCAATCCTCAGCATCCCATAGACCACAAAACCACCACAAGTAATTCTTGAGTGAAGAGCCAGGAGTAATCATTAATTACCACTAACTGTGGCCTCAAAACAACAACAACAAAACCCAACAAAAATAGATAGGGAATTGAAGGTTCTTGAAGGTAATGGCCCCAGGCCTGACTGGCTTGTTTAGAAGCCTACAAACTCTCTGCGTCTACAGAGCCTATGGGCCCAATTCCTTCAGTCTCTTGGCTGGAAAAGCACATCTGCACTGCAGTATAGAGAAAAAAACCAAGTCCATATCATTTGTGACTTGGTAAGTCGTTTATCTACTTGTAGTAGCAAGTTTTTGAAGTTTTATGCTACTTGAGGTTTTGACTACCCTTACATGTTTGGTAGATATAAAGAACCTGGTCTGTTGGGTTCTGAAGTATGATTATAAAACTGAAAAGAGCTCTTTAAATGCCAGGAGTGTCGCCGGTAGAATTTGATTTGTTTGTGAGTGCCTAGTTATGTACTTGTAGTGTTTGAAAGAGTCTGACATTGCATTTGTAACTGTGCTTATTAAAGTATGCTTATTCAAGTATGAAAATTCTGTTGTTTGAAGGAATTTAATTTGTCAAATGTATAAACAAATTGAGCACTGATAAAAGGCCACGGGAAAGTTGTTGGTTTTGTTTGATTTTGTTTTGAGACCACACCGGCATTGCTCAGGGGTTACTCCTGGCTCTGCTTGAGAAATCATTCATGGTGGGCTCCGGGGACCATATGGGATGCTGGCATCAAACCCAGGTTGACATGTGCAAGGCAAACATCCTACCTACTGTACTATTACTCTGGCCCCAGGAAAGATGATTTTTTTACTTTCAACATTAATAGATGGTGGAACTGATTAGTATGATTTATAAACCAATCATAAAAATAAAAGAAACTGGGCCTGAAGAGATAGCACAGCGGCATTTGCCTTGCAAGCAGCCGATCCAGAACCTAAGGTGGTTGGTTTGAATCCCGGTGTCCCATATGGTCCCCTGTGCCTGCCAGGAGCAATTTCTGAGCAGATAGCCAGGAGTGACCCCTGAGCACCGCCGGGAGTGGCCCAAACCCCCCCCCAAAATAAAATAAAAATAAAAGAAACTTTGGTTTTTAGTTTTACTACATTGAATACAAATAAATATTTCTTTCTGAGGATATTACCCCTCTCCACAAAGTACTCAATTAACAGGTCTCTAGACAAAGTTCATAAAAGCAGAAATGTAGAAATAGCCAAGATATTTTCTCCACACACTAGGCACAGAGATTGAACTGAATTCAGCACATGTGATCAGTTCCAAAGCTCCAACTAATGGTTTCATGCCTACAAGGCAGGTGCTTCCACCACTGACCTATTCCTGACCCCCCCCAAAGGGCATTACTTTTCTAAGAGAGCATTGTAAGAGAGAATTTTCTGCTTAGCACTTGGAAAAGTTCATTGAGAATTTAAATTTCTGAAATTTATTTTAAAGAGGTATCATGATTTAATACAGCATTAATATTAATGTTTGAGGCTTACAATTTTTTTGCACCACAGCTACCAGAACGTAAATATTTCCCCACACAGAGAGCTGTAATCACACCCACAAACCAGTCACCATGTTCAAACCAGGCCAACTGCATAAAGTCAATCTTCTCAAAAGAAATGTAAGCTGAGCTGTGAAAGGTAATGCCTACACCAGCTCAAGCAGCAGAATGCTGGCCATCTTGGAAGGAGAGGAAGGGCCAAGCCCCTGCCCTGCTGAAGCCATGCTTGCTGTGCAGCCCAGAATCTCCATTTTCTTATGGCTCTGCCTCCTCTAAGATTCCCTACAAGAACACTGATCTGACCACATTTCAGATATGCCAGTTTGGGGGCTGTTATCACCATGGCTTTTTGGAGAAAGTGCAGGCACGCTCCGCTCCCTAGTATCTTCTTCTAGAGGCCTGCCCACTGAGTACATGCCCCTAAAGTCATAGTATCAGTAATAGTGCTTTGAATTTCTAACAACTGCATTTGTTTGATGCTCTCATTCCTAAAGCCAATTTAACAAATTGGGTATATAACAACAAGAGCTTACTAAATCTTCTGCCATTGTATTCATGTCTTCATTGGAGATGCAATAATTTTCACAAATATACTCACCAATGCTCTTTTTCTTTTCTTCTCTTCCATTTTATTTATTTTAACTTTACTTTCACTTATCTGAAACAAATTATTATGATCAGCTATGTGAATAATGAATGCATTTTCTTTAAACAAATTATATATGTCCCCACACAGATACATCCTTTCTTGTCCCCTCACCTCACCGTGCTTAACAGATTCAATTCC
This sequence comes from Suncus etruscus, assembly GCF_024139225.1. Classification (NCBI taxonomy): domain Eukaryota; kingdom Metazoa; phylum Chordata; class Mammalia; order Eulipotyphla; family Soricidae; genus Suncus; species Suncus etruscus. The sequence continues at coordinate 138,899,266 of NC_064850.1, read as the reverse complement.
ACAGATTTGTCTTTCCCATCCTCATTCTCCTCCATGGCAGTGAGTCCTTCCTTTTTGACAGTTTTGAACCCTTAGTTCATCTGCTGGATTCTTTGATTTAGTCAGTGTGTCAGTAACCCTGATATGAAGGATGTGGAAATAGCCATTGCCTCTGTAGTAGACAGGGGAGCCAGGTGGCTGAGGAGAAAAGAGATAGTCAGTACAAGCCCTTATGGCCTTTAGCCCTGTGGCTGTTGGTGTTTTTTGCGCATTAAAATGCTTTTAATTGCATATTTCAGAATTAAATCACTTTGAGGGGCATGTAAGAAACTGAACATACTATTTCAGATGACTGACCCTGCCAAAGGACATCAACATCAGTTTACTCCGGTGAGCTGATTCAGCTGCTGTGGTTCAGTCAAGCCCTCAGACCACATGCAGACATGACTCTTCTAGACAATCTTCTAGACAACCTTTCAGATGAAGAGTTTTGTTTTTGTTTATTTGGGTGGGGGATCACACCTGGAGGCACTCAGGGGTTGCTCCTAGTTCTGTGCTAGAAATTACTTCTGGCAGGCTCTGGGGATCGGGTGAAATGTCAGAGATTGAACCCAGGTTGACCATGTTCAAGGCAAATGCCCTACTCACTGTGCTATCACTCTAGTCCATAAGTGAAAGACTTTACACTAACCTTGGCGAAGTGTCTTTTTACCAAGATGTTTACCAAATTCCTTGAAGTTTTTTTTTGTTTTTGTTTTTGTTTTTTTGTTTTGTTTTGGGGTCACACCCGGCAGTGCTCAGGGGTTATTCCTGGCTCCAGGCTCAGAAATTGCTCCTGGCAGACACAGGGGACCATTTGGGGCGCCGGGATTCGAACCGATGACCTCCTGCATGAAAGACAAACGCCTTACCTCCATGCTATCTCTCCGGCCCCTGAAGTTTTATTTTTATCATTTGTTGTGAATTAGTTCTCTTACGTCTGTCTTCTAGAAACAGGAAACTGTACAATGCATACAATTCTAAGATCTATAAATGCCCTGAAGACAGCAAACAAATGTGACTCAGTCTAGAGCAGGGGTCTCAAACTTGCGACCCGCCGGCCATTTGCAGCCCTCCGTACAACATTATGTGGCCCTGTCCTAGAGGAATCTTTTTTTGTTTTGTTTTAGTTGTTTGGGTCACAACCCCCAATGTTCAAGGCTTAATACTGACTTTGCACTCAAGGATCACCCCGACTTTGCCTCCTGCGGCCCCCAGGTAAATTGAGTTTGAGATCCCTGGTCTAGAAGGAAACACAAGAAAAGTCAGCTTCCAAGAAAGGAAAATATTGAATGTTGAATCTAAGTAGTGAAAAAGGTCTGCTAGCACCTATCCACTAGATAAGACCTTCTTGGCAGATGTCCCAGAGAAGCCTCACTTGAGGTATCTTCCTCCCTCCATCCCCCTCGCAAAAGGAAGCTTGGCAGAAAACTCAGAATTAATGCTGTACCCACATCCAACATGTGCGGGGTGAGCTCAGCCCTCCCAAGGCCTCTGGGTACCACTATTGGACAGGTCTAGGAAAAAAGAAATCACACAGAATTTGGCCTAAAGCCAAAATCTGCAGTTAAAATATCACATGATTTCTTAATCTTGCATTATTATTAAAACTCCAGCCGAGGGGACCGGAGAGATAGCATGGAGGTAAGGCATTTGCCTTAGTTGCAGAAGGTCGTTGGTTCAAATCCCGGCATCCCATATGGTCCCCTGTGCCTGCTGGGGGTGATTTCTGAGCATAGAGACAGGAGCAACCCCTGAGCACTGCCGGGTGTGACTCAAAAACAAAAACAAAACAAAAAAACAAACAAACAAATAAAACAAATAAAACTCCAGCCTAGACAATTCTTTGTTATGGGGTACAGGTGGTTGCGTTGGCAATTGTGCAATGCCTACAACTAGTGCTGATCTGTCAGATGTCAACAGGAGATGAGGTGGGAGAGTAAAAGGTAGGGAGCAACATGATGCAGGCTCGGAGCTTATTCCTAGCTCTGTGCTCAGGGATTAATCCTGGTAGGACTCATTTGTAGTGCTGAGGATCAAACCTGGGCATACTGCATGCAAAGCAAGCTCCTTAGCCACGCTTTAGGCCTTGGGGGAAATTTTTTTTTTTTTTTGGTGGTTTTTGGGTCACACCCGGCAGTGCTCAGGGATTATTCCTGGCTCCAGGCTCAGAAATTGTTCCTGGCAGGCACGGGGGACCATATGGGACGCCGGGATTCGAACCGATGACCTCCTACATGAAAGGCAAACGCCTTACCTCCCATGCTATCTCTCCGGCCCCGGGGAAAATTTTTTTAATGTCCCTGTATAGGTAGGGTCAGGAAGACAGATTACTTGGCTGGAGGCCATGCATGCTTTGTTTGTGAAAGGCCCAGGTTTGGTCTCCAGCAATACATAGTCTCTGAACCAGGAGCACAATGAGGTATGGTTCTCTCTTTCCCCATCCCCAAAGTGTGCAGACTTCAGAAGAGCTCTGGTGATGTTTGTGAGAACAGGTCAAAGCTGGTGGTGGGAAGAGTATGGGGCTGAGGAAGGCCTGGTAGGTGGTGGACAACTGCAGAGGCTTTCAAGGAAATTCAGGCAAAACAGACAAGGTGCTGACTTGATCCACAAGGCCACAAGGTGTACACAGGACATTTGAGGACAGAGGGGTGGCAGTGTGCTTCCAGAGTGAATCAGAAGGAAGAACAGCAGGTGGAGCTAATGTATGGAGTAAACACACCCCGAAAAGAAGCAACTGACAAAAGAAGGTGCTGAGGAAGGACAATGGGGATGGAAGACAAAAGCAAGGACGTGGATTTCAAGAAAAGAAGTACCACTTCCTTAGAAATAGGAACACAATAGTGAGGAGAGAAGGCAGAGGAAGGTGTATGACTGAATGAAATAGCAGTCAGTGTAAAGGATCAGGGGCCTGAATGAGAAGTAGAGATGGTTTGGTAAGGCCAGTGAAGAGCAGGAAAAAAAAAAAAAAAACACAGCTGAGCAGCTTTCCTATCAAGGGCACAGAAAGACGACAGGTTTCATCCTTTTTTTCATGTGTCACTTACTTCTCAAAATCACCTGTTACTGGGTTTAGATTCACAGACGCACAGATGAGTGAGCAAAGAGTACAAGAAGGCAAGGCATGACATCTGAGTTAGGAAGACCCCTGGAATTGAGCCCAATTTAATCTGATTCCAGATGACTTTGTCCTTCTATACTCCTTTACTGCTGATTTCTGGGACTGACAGTGGAAATAGATGCTGGAGAGAAAAGCCAGAGACAGACCTGGCAGATGGGACAATTGGAGGCTGAATACAAAACTAAGCCAAGAACAGGGCAATGGCGCCTCCTAAAGCCTGGGGGCTTTAGGAAGGGTGGGCTGGAGCTCAAGGAGCTGAGCCCTGATCACTGGCAGGAGTGAGAGCTGAGCACCACCAAGTGAGGCCTACAAACAAAAAGAGTAACTCCACTCAAGAAATTAAATCCAGGGCCCGGAGAGATAGCACAGTGGAGTTTGCCTTGCAAGCAGCCAATCCAGGACCAAAGGTAGTTGGTTCGAATCCCGGTGTCCCATATGGTCCGCTGTGTCTGCCAGGAGCTATTTCTGAGCAGACAGCCAGGAGTAACCCCTGAGCACCGCCAGGTGTGGCCCAAAAACCAAAAAAAGAAAACGAAAAAGAAAAAAAAAAAAAAGAAATTAAATCCAATCACATCCAAATTTTTATTTCAGAATAATCTATCAAGCCATAGCTGTCTCTCCTTCAGCTGCCTAGAGTCCTTTTGAGGGAGGATGATGTTATTTACCTAATAAACTACATTTTTCTAAGAGAGTTTTTGTGCCCTTTTTCCATCCCAGCCTTAATAACACTGTTGTGTATTAGAAGATATGGCAGCTGTGAGCCACTTCTGTTCCTGCTGGCTTTGGAACCAGTCCTCTCATGCCTCTGATGCCTCAGCCTTTTCCAGATAGAATATAAAGCAAGTGACTGGAGAAACATTCCTGGCCATCATGCCCAAGGACTGTGCCGTCACTAAAACCAGTTGAAGAGGCTCATCTGTGAAGAACCTGCAGAAAACATGGGGATTGGGCAGAAAATATTGGCTGCTGCATCTTTGACCTTTTTCTTCCCCTCCCTAAACTAGGAACACACCCATCAAAAGTCTCATTAGTCCAAAATCAGATTTAGATTAGCTTTTGGAAAATTCTGATGCTGGGACCAGAGTGATAGTACAGTGAATAAGACACTTGCCTTGAAAGTGACTGATCCAGGTTCAATCCCCACATCTCAGATGGTCTCCCAAGCACTTTCAGGTGTAATCCCTGAGCATTTTTAGTGTGGCCCTACTACAGAAAAATATGCTGGTCCTGTTCTATTACCATTGCCTTACTGCTCCTTCATCTGCATTGTGTGTGGTGTATGACCCTAAGTAATTAGATTGAGAACTAGTTCATCCAAAGAAATAATTTAGTTTAAACATCAAATCACTGCTGAACAAAAGTATCATCTGGTAGGATTATTTATTTCAACCGTATTTATTTATTGTAGTACTTGAGAGGGAATTCAGGGCCTCTCTATTGAGACCATGGGCTTTGCTACTGACCTATTATCTTCTTGGCCTTCTTTCACCTTTATTAAGATATCATTAATAATAATAAGAAAAGATATTTGGAACCAAAAATATAGTACTGTGGGTAAAGTGCTTTACCTGGCATGTGGTCAAACCAGGTTTGATCCCCAGCACTACATATGAATCCTCTGAGCATCACCAGTGGTAATCCCTATGTGCAAAGCCAGGAGTAAGACTGAGCACTGCCAGGTGTGGCCCGAAATCAAACAATAGCAACTAATTTCGAGGACATATATAAGTCATGGCATGGGATACTGTCTTTCTCTGCCACTTGTTTTACTCCAACATGATGTTATCCAGAGTCATCCTTATTATCACAAATGGCAGAACTTCCTTCTTCCTGGGTTGATTCTACTGTGGGTGTGTATGCAAATGTTTCCTTTACTCATTCATCTTTCTAAAGAGTCTTAGATTGCTACATACCTTGGCTATTATAAATTGAGGTTTCATATTTCACATTAATTTTTAAAAGTTTATTTATGCAAATTAAACTTTTTTTGGGGGGGGGCACACCCGGCGGTGCTCAGGGGTTTCTCCTGGCTGTCTGCTCAGAAATAGCTCCTGGCAGGCACGGGGGACCATATGGGACGCCGGGATTTGAACCAACCACCATTGGTCCTGGATTGGCTGCTTGCAAGGCAAACACCGCTGTGCTATCTCTCCGGGCCCAAATTAAACTGTTTTAAGAAGCTTCTTCACAATCCTTTAAATTTTATAAATCAGTTGAAAAGTGTTTCCAGTTAGAGTGGGCAAGGGTGGAGCAATACTTTTAGAAATATTTAATGCAGGGGTTGAAGTGATAGCACAGCGGTAGGGTATTTGCCTTGCATGCTGCCGAGCTGGGACGGACCCAGGTTTGATCCCTGGCATCCCATATGGTCACCTGAGCCTGCCAGGAGCAATTCCTGAGTGCAGAGCTAGGAGTAACCCCCGAGCACCGCCTGGTGTGGCCCCAAAACAAAACAAAACAAAACAACAACAAAAGAAAATTTTAATGCAGCTGTGACACAAATGCAAGGTTGGCTGACCTGACCCAGAACTTTTTGGATTGTTTCTGATATCCTGTTGGGAGAATTTTAGATTCATACTATGTCACTTACTTTCTACATGCTCATATTGCAAAACAAGGAGTGTGCTCTCTCAGGACCTGCTTCCATTGAAAATATATTAGAAATATTCATACACTTCTCCAGGAGTGTTTGATAGCAGTGATGCTGTCAGCTAGTGTAGCATTGGGGGTCTCTCTCTGCACAGCCCCAGGACCAGGAGAGGACCTAGGCTTCCTCTGAAAAGAAAAGGCCTTTTCTAATGGTAAGGAGCACATGACACCCAGATATTCAGACTCTATCTTTCCCATATCAAAGTTGCCTCAGGACACGTCTCTTTGTCTCTGAGATTCTACCTTACTGCTTTTTGGGATGTGGGGAATACTTGATACTGTTTAGGGATTCATCCTGACCCGGCTCAGAGAGATCACTTTTGACAGTGCTGGGGGGATCTTAGTGATGCTGAGGACTGAACCCAGGTTAGCTGTTAACTGCTATTTTATCTCTTTGGCACCCTACTCTTCTCTCATAGCATTATTTTCAGAGGTGTTCACCTTTTGGGGGGAGTATGTTTAGGTTAGGGTTTGGGGGCTATACCTGGTGGTTTCGAGGGGCTCTGGGTGCCCAATGGGAGGATTATGTGGGTCTGTGAATAGAAACTCCACATGCATGCCTCCTGCATGCAAAGTGCCATGTGCTCTTATGCTGAGTTCTCTTAGAAGTCCAGAAGTGGAGCTGGAGCTGTGGCACAGCAGTAGGGCATTTGCTTTGCACGCAGCTAACCTAGGACAGACTGGCATCCCCTAGGGTCCCCCAAGCCAGGAGCAATTTCTGAGCACGTAACCCCTAAGCATCAACGGGTGTGGCCCCAAAACAAACAAAACAAAGCAAACAAACAAACAAGCAAAAAAGAAGTCCAGAAGTGTTCAAGTTTAATTATGAAACTATTCAAAATCCTAGTGAAGTAGGCAGATAGATACAAGAGGTGCAGTGAGGGCTAGCAATGAGGTATTGGGAAGAAAAAAAACTAAGAAGTGAGTTAAAGAAATTAGGCCTAAAGTAACCATAAAGCATTATGGCTAGATCCATTTTATGAATCAAAGGAATTGAGGCCAAACAAACTCTCACTGGTAACAGTGCCAGCCTGAGAAGAATGAATATTGGTAAGAGAAGAGAAACTTAAGCAGAAGCAGAAGCTTATAATATGAACATGAAAGATGACCACCAAACGTTCAAAGCTCTTCCCTTTGACAACCTCTTGTAATGAACTATTTTAGTGGTGGTGGTGGTGGTGGTTGCTATTGTTTTGGGGGCTACAACCATTGATGCTCAAGAGTTACTACAGGCTCTGCACTCAGGAATTATTCCTAGTGGTGTTCAGGAGACTGTGGATGCCACAGATCGAACCCTGGCCAGCCACATGCAAGGCAAGAGTCCTACTCATATACTATTGCTCCCACCTGTAATAGATTCTCTTATCTACAGAGCAGGCCACATATGGGAGAATTTGAGGAACAAACTGTGAAACAGCTCTGAAAAGGCAAGAAAGAACTTCCTCCTGGCTCACCCCCACATCCTCACCTGCAATTTGTATTCTCAATTCTCCATTCTAGAAAATACTTTCTGTCTCTGTCTCTGTCTTTGTCTCTCTCTGTCTCTCTGTCTTTCTCTCTCTCTTTCCTCATAGTATCTAAGTAAAACTAATTTATTGTGCCTTTCCTGACACATGACTGACCCGGCTAATCCCAGAAACACATAGGTTCCCCAACCCCTGCTCAGAGTGATTCCTGAGCTCAGAACCAGGAGTCAGCCCTGAGCACTCCCTCTTGGGCCCCCCAATCCCAAATCAATCAAACAAACAAAAACCTATTTTATGTCACTATTTGTCCACCTAAATTTGTTTCTGTAAAGGAAGATGACAGTCTGGGAAACCTAAGTAAGTAGCAATCAGAACTGATTTTCCTTTCTTGAAAGAGCAATTCCTCACTGCAACCTGGTTTCATGTCTCCTCGAAAGAGAAATAGAGTGGCAGCAATCATTTCTCATGATGGGCAGAACAAGTGAGCAGCAGATTTTTTGTTGGGATTTTTCTGAGAGAGACAGACAAAGAGAGATGCCTAACCCAGAGGCAGGCAAGGGGTGATAAATGGGAGGGAAACTTTACTCCCACCCTGTGCTTGGAAGGGAAAGTCTTAGGAGTCAAGGATTTGCTTTAGATTTTTGAAGATCGTGTTTGCGCTGAGGAAACATTATTTTGAGATGCGTTTGATATTTACTGTTCAATTAGTCTACATAAGCAGATATTAGCAATTTCATTTACACAGTTTAGATAGGTGCCAAGAATTACATCTTAATAAACTTAATGTGTCTTCAAAGGGCATGTGCACGTTTAAAAAAAGTACTTATGAAGCACTTATGCAGGGCAGTGGGTAGGATTCTTAGTTGTTGTGGTTTCCCACATTGGAAATGTTGAAACTGATTTAGAGTGTTACAAGGAGGTTTGTTTTTTTGTTTGTTTGTTTGTTTTTGGTTTTTGGGTCACACCCGGCAGGCTCCACGCTCAGAAATCGCTCCTGGCATGCTCAGGGGATCATATGGGACGCCAGGATTCGAACCAATGACCTTCTGCATGAAAGACAAACGCCTTACCTCCATGCTATCTTTCTGGCCCCACAAGGAGTTGTTTTTTTTTTTTTTTTTTAATGAAGAAGGGTATCAGTAAGGGGAAGAGGCAAGGCAAGAGAGAGCACATTCAGGTATTTCCAAAACAACCTGGAAAAGAAAGTGTTTACATCAGCACCTCTGAAACCAGTGCTTTTGTAATAAGACAGAAAGCTTGAGGTGAATTTCCTTGAGTCAGTGTTGGTCATGGGTCCATACAGTACAAACATCACATGTTTTGAGAACTGAATTTAATATCACAGTTTCAGTCACAAAAGAATTTCACAAAGGAATGTGCATTTCATTCACAAAGGATACTAACAGGTTTGTAGCATTCTTGTATGTATAAAACAAACTCTCTAGAGTAATGAAATAATTTTTTTATAGTTTAAAACAGAGAGAAGAGGGACTGGAGTGATTACATAATGGGATAGGCATTTGCCTTGCATGTGGCCGACCTGGGTTTGATCTGCAGCATCCCATATGGTCCCCTGATCATGACATAAGTGATTTCTGAGAGAAGAGCCAGGAGTAATCCTTGAACGTCACTGGGTGTGGCCCCAAAACCAAAAAATTAAAAAAAAATAGAAAAGGGAAGGGAAGGAAGAGACAGGGAAGAACAAGGAAGGGAAAAGAAAAGGAAAATAGAAGAGGGGAGAAAAGAGATGGGGAGGGGAAGAGAGAAGAAAGAAGGGAAGAGAGAAGAAAATAATGGCTGCTGATACTTCCCAGGTAACCCAGTCTAGGATACCTCTATGACTTCTCAGAAAGGAGGGGGCCAGGGGCCAGAGCCATAGTGTGTGCAGCTGACCCAGGACAAACCTGGGTTTGATCCCCAGCGTCCCATATGGTCCCTCAAGCCAGGAGCATTTTCTGAGCATAGCCAGGAATAACCCCTGAGCATCACCGGGTGTGGCCCAAAAACAAACAAACTAAAAAAAAGGAGGGGGTCAGATTCTCCTTTTTGCATGAACTATAGTGATCCAATGCCACACCGACGCCCTCCAACAGAAAAGGCCCAGCTCCAGACTTGACCTTATCAAACTTCCAAGGCACATCACAACACCTCAATATCTTGTAGTGTCAGCACAGTAATTTTATAAGAAATCTAATGGAGGGGCCGGGCGGTGGCGCTAGAGGTAAGATGCCTGCCTTGCCTGTGCTAGCCTTGGACGGATCGCGGTTCGATCCCAGGCGTCCCATATGGTCCCCCAAGCCAGGAGCGACTTCTGAGCGCATAGCCAGGAGTAACCCCTGAGCGTCATTGGGTGTGGCCCAAAAACCAAAAAAAAAAAAAAGAAGAAGAAAGAAAAGAAAAGAAATCTAATGGAACATTTCATAGTAATCTACCCACCTCAGTGAGCTTAACCATTAGCTCAGATGACTCAACTAACTTTAAGTTACAGTCCAGATAATCTTTAGACACTGATTTTGTTCATGCATGGAGAGATATAACAATTTTTTGTTTGTTTGTTTTGTTTCATTTTGTTTTTGGGCCACACCTGGCTCTGTGCTCAGAAATTGCTCCTGGGAGGCACAGTGGGCCATATGGGATGCTGGGATTCGAATCACCATTGGTCCTGGGTCAGCTGCTTACAAGGCAAACACCCTATCGCTGTGCTATCTCTTCAGCCTGAGATATAACAATCATTTCTAATTAACCTGTGTTGATCTAAAATCTGATAATTTAAGTTACCGTTGTGTTGTAACAAGCAATATAAAGTACATTTGTTTGTGCCTGCATGGAGGCAGGCTATGGTAATGGGTGAGGGACTGGGGATACTGGTAAAGGGGTGGTCACACTAGTGGTAGATTTGGTGTCTGAACATTTAATGCCTGAAATAACTGTATTGTGAAAACTTGGTAAACTGTGTTATAATAAAAATTAGAAAAAAAGAGAAGAGAGAAGGGGAAAGGAAAGGAGAGGAGAAGAGAAGAGGAGAGGAGAGGAGAGGAGGGGAGGGGAGAAGAGAAGAGAAGAGAAGAGAAGAGAAGAGAAGAGAAGAGAAGAGAAGAGAAGAGAAGAGAAGAGAAGAGAAGAGAAGAGAAGAGAAGAGAAGAGAAGAGAAGAGAAGAGAAGAGAAGAGAAAAGAGGAGAGGAGAGGAGAGGAGAGGAGAGGAGAGGAGAGGAGAGGAGAGGAGAGGAGAGGAGAGAAGAGAAGAGAAAAGAGGAGAGGAGAGGAGAGGAGAAGATGGGAGAGAAGAAAGAGAAGAGAAGGGAGATGACAAGAGGAGAAGAGGAGGGGAGAAGGGAGGGGAAGGGAAGAGAGGAGAGGAAGAGAAAGAGGGAGGAGAGGAGAAAGGAGGGGAGGAAGGGGAGAGAAGGTAAAGGAAGAACTGTAAAAGAGCATAAGCTTTCAATTTAAAGGCAGAGAAATGTTTGTTGAAAGCAATTCCGTTTTTAAATGCATGTAGTCAAAAGTGTTTGTTAGTATGTTCACAAATTGATTCATTTCAACTCCTGTGCCTTCCCTATTCAAGTGATGAACTCTGATACATGAATTCTCCTAAAATGAGGGCAGGTGAAAGCATCAAGTGCAGAAAAAACTGGGTACAAGCCCTATTGCATTTGATTCCTTCCAATAAAGCAAACAGTTTGAAAAATGACAGGACAGGACTAGGCTTATGTACCCCTGGCTGCTAGTTGATAGGGCCTTGGAGAGAGGATTGCTTTTTATGGGAAATTGCAGAAAGCCTGGGTGGGTCTCTTTTGGAGGGATCTGGCTTCTTTTGGGTTGACATGTGCTTAGAGGATGGTGAGCCAGCCAAGGAGAAAATATTCAAGAGAAGACCAGGTAAGGAGCTTACTGTGAGGATTTTCCCAAGGAGAGTGCCTGTAAATCCAAAAAATGAGGAAATGAGGACAGATCAGGTTCTGTCAAGTAATGTAGGGTGATCTACTTGGGAGGGGTCAGCCAGGATGAGCAAAGAAAGAATGACTTCAGGGACTGGACACAGTTGGGCTCAGGTCAACATCCTCCAGTACAGAACAAGAGGTCCCATGGGTTCAAGTACTTCTCCCAAGACAGAGGCCTCTTTGTATGGAGCCTATCTAGGGGGACAGCTCAAAGCCAAACAGATTATATGTTAAGTTTGATTTTTGGCCACACCCAGTGGTGCTTAGAAGTAAGTCACTCCTACAGGTGTCAGGGATAGAACCCAGGCCTCCTGCATACCAAGTAGGCACCTCACTCTTTGAGTTCTCTTCAGCCCCTAATTTACATGTGAAAAGTCTGAAACATCAGCAACCTGTCTGAGTTGTCTGGGAAGTAGGGTCAACTTAGGCAGGAAAGCCTGAAAGAGAAATCAACTAAGGTACCTCTGTGTACATGGATTGTGAAATAGCAGCTACTCTACTAATACACTTAATTTCATGACTGTCATTATAAAGACACTTAGATGCATGGACTTAGAAACATTGGGAATTTGCTTTACAAATTTGCTTTACAGATAGAGTTTAACAGGAGGAAAATAGCACAGAATTAAAGTTTGATTTTCCAGTACAACAGAGTCCCTTGAGAACTGCCAAGAGTGATCCCTGAGCAGTGAGGTGCAGCCTCCATGCAAGAGAGCAATATCAAGGAGTTACCTTTCTCTGTTTTCTTCTAGAATTTTTATAGTTTTTAAATTTATAGTCTAGTCTTTAATTCATTTTCAGTTAATTTTTGTGTCTGGTGTAAGATAATTGTCCATTTACTAAATAGACCATACTTTTTTTCCTGATGTATCTTGTCCTCTTTATTATTAATTAGTGAAGCTTATCTGTGGATTTATATCTTTTTTTTTTTTTTTTTTTGGTCACACCTGGCAGTGCTCAGGGGTTCCTCCTGGCTCCATGCTCATAAAATCGCCCCTGGCAGGCACGGGGGACCATATGGGATGCTGGGATTCGAACCACTGTCCTTCTGCATGAAAGGAAAACACCTTACCTCCATGCTATCTCTCCAACCCCTGGGTTTATATCTGTACTCTATTCTGATTCACTGATCTTTGAGTCTATTTTCAAGCCAATACTATATTGTTTGGATTACTATAGCTTTTTTTTGTTTGTTTGTTTGTTTGTTTTTGGGCCACACCCAGCATTGCTCAGGGGTTACTCCTGGTTGTCTGCTCAGAAATAGCTCCTGGCAGGCACGGGGGACCATATGGGACACCGGGATTCGAACCAACCACCTTTGGTCCTGGATAGGCTGCTTGCAAGGCAAATGCCGCTGTGCTATCTCTCCGGACCCAGATTACTATAGCTTTATAAGATAGTATGAAATCTGAGAACTGATGTCTCCAGTTTTATCATTCCTTTTGGCTTTGACTATTTGATGATTTTTGTGATCACATATCAATTTTGTGGGCTTTGGCTCTATTTTTGTAAAATATTTCATTAGAATCATGATAGGGATTTGCATTAAATCTGAAGAATACTTTGAGTAATATGAACATATTAATAATATTAATTCTTCAAATCCATGAGCATGAAAAATCTCTTTCCATTGGGGGAAATGATAGTTCCTAAGAGGTATTCTGGGAGCTGAGAGAACCTTCCTAGACATTTCTGGCCAACTACACCAGCAATTCAATGCAAGAGCCTAAGGATGCCCTGCAGTACCGTGGAAGAGTGTCTGGCAGTCAGGTTCTGTCCATTGAGAAGGAAAAGCAGAGGTCACTTGTTCAGGAGAGTTCTCCTGGACACCAAAGAGAGGAATTTAGAAGAAAGAGACAAGTGGAAATAAAGTGAGTATAAGGGTTTCTCAGAGATGGTAATGAAGTTAAGGAAGTCCTCTATCCCGGAGGCCTTTTCTGAATATTAGGAGGGACACTTCAGGTATGGCATGGGCCTGGACATGTAGCCCCTCCCCAGAACATTAATGGCCACAACACAGAGCCAGATATGATAGGTCCACTGGTACAGCTTTAGTAAAGGAACAGCTGGGTTTGGAGAGATAGTACAGCAGGTAAGGTGCTTGCCTTGCACTGAGCTGACATAGTTTTGATCCCTGGCATCCCAGATGGTCCTCTAAGCACCTCGAAAAGTAATTCCTGCATACAGAGCCTGGAATAAAACATGAGCAGTTCAGGGTATGGGCCTCTCCACCCAACTCTATTTTACCTTAGAGTTGCTGTTGTATCTACCAGTTGGCCTGCCAAAATATGTTGCAATGAGACTTATCAACCTGAGATTCTTGATGACAGCAAGTCAAAATAACTTATAGAACACCTTACGTCTTCAGTGATATCATTTTGTTTAGATGTGGGATCTTTAAAATAAAAGAAATAAAACTCTGAATGCACTTAACTGATTAATGGTCACCAGGAGGAGGAGTAGGTGAAATCGTGCATGGGACCAACAGGCATGAACTTCCAATTGAAAAATAAATGATTCATGAAGATGAGATGTATATTAGGGGATTAAGTAAAAAAATTACACTGTAATTTTGAAATGTGCTAAAGTCATAGGCACATCATTGTAATCATCACACAAATGTCCTATCACTGTGGTGTGAATGTAACTAATACACTGTAGCATATCAATTATGCCTCAGATTAAAAAAATGAATAAATAAATAAACAAGTTTTCTGGAAAAATGTTTGCAAAGTTCTGAAAGAACGCAGTCAAAAGTTCTGAAAGTCAGCACACTCCTCAATCAACACCTCTTTCAAGGGTAAATAAAGGTGAGGAAAAGCATCTGCAGTTTCAGGTGTAGAAAAAAATTAGTATAATGAATCCTGCAAAAGTTGTTGGGGTTTTTTGTTGTTGTTGTTGTTGTTGTTGTTGTTGTTTTGGGCCCACACCCAGCCATACTCAGAGCTTACCCTTGGCTCTGTGTTCTGTACTCAGGAATCACTCCTGGCAGACTTGGTAGGCCAATGGGATGCTGGGATAGAACCCAGGTTCAGCTGCAGGCAAGGCAGGGGTCCTTCTTACTCACTGTACTATCTCTCTGGTCCCTGCAGAGGATTACTTAAAAGGAGATTCAGCTAAGACAGAAAGAATTGGTTTTATGTGTGATGTGTGTGGAAGAGCACAGAGTAAAATTAATATACAGAGCATCAGTTAATTTTATATGGCTTTAATGAGGGAGAAATTATGGCCCTGATATCAGTGATTGCCTCAGCATTCCTGATCAGCTTAGCAGGGATCAATCAGGCAGGATATGGATACACTTTGATGTGTCCTAGAGAATGATGCTCTCCACTGCTGCCTGTTGTGTATGTAAACATTTTTATGGGATTATTATGTTACTGACCCTCCCCTGATCGGTGATTGTGCCCTACCCTAGGGTGTGACCTGGCATTCCCACCCTAGGGTGGTACCTGATTCTGATCCCACCATTGGGTGGTACCTGATCCCACCATTGGGTGGTACCTGATTCTGGGGGATAAAAGCAAGGGTCTGTGGAAGGTGAGGGGCTTTTTTCCTGGGGCCTATTCTTAGGCCTTTTGGCTTCGGCCTCTTCACGGAATAAAGAGTTGTTTTATTCGGAAGCCTGACTGCCTGTTGGCTTTCTTTCCGCCGCATTCACCTCAGAACCGCCGGCTGAACAGGGTAACAGTCGCGTGGTCCGAGCTGGAGGAGAAAGGCCTCATCCTCCATCCCTCCATCAGTCAACCTCATCAGGGGCTGATTTGCAACACTGCCCCCACAAGATCTCTTGTAAAGGACTCCTTAGAATAGTTAGTGTGGTGATAGGCCAGGAAAACTTTAATTCCCAACTGTGAACAGTTGGCAAAAGGTGCATGACAGAGCACTATACACCAGCTATCCTCAAAAAAAAAAAAAAAAGATGTTTCTCATGTTTCTGGAGGCTTGCAGTTCTAGATCAAGGTTGAGTCCAAGATGAGTTTGGTGTCTCCTGATGTTGCCCTCTTTGGCTTGCTGATCACGGTCTCCCTCTTTATGTAACTGTGTCCAACACCCCCCCCCTTCCCCTTATAGGATCCCAGTAATATTGTATGATCCCATCTTAACTTAATCTCCTCCCTTAAGGCCCTACCTCTACATTCAGTCACTTTTTAAAAAATTGGTTTTGGGGCACTTGGCAATGCTTAGGATATATGCATGGCTCTGTACTTAAATGTTATTCTTGGAGGGCTCCAAGAATATAGGGTGGTGGGAATCAAATTCAGGTTGGCTGGTGCATGGCCCTACCTGTTATACTATATTGCTTTGATATCCCTTCAGTCTCACTATGTAGAACCAGGAGTTAGGACTTCAACTCCTTAGCTTTGGGAAAGTACAATCGAGGCCAAAGCACCAAATTTCCACACCAGAGATTACAAGTGCTTGATTTGGGGCTGGACACCTAGTTCAGGGCTCAGGGACTCAAGGAATTAAGTTGGGTCCCTGGCACTATATGGCCACATGAACACCCTCAGGTACAGACTTGAAGGTTCCATACACTCTCAGGACAACCCTGGTGGCCTTTAGTGCAAAACATCAAGCTTTTCGCTGTTTGACAAAGTATCAAAGAAAGTGGCCTCTGACCTCCTTGCACTGCTGTGGGAGTACCCTTACCACTGCCCAGCTAAACAAAGTGGTTAGACTTGTCCCAAGCACTATTAAAGATGTAGATGCCATTGTAAACAAAAACAAAACAAGTCAGGATGTCCTTACTCTGGGGCACAAAGATCATATTTCAGAGTAACCTGAGGGAAACTAGAGATGTGAATAGAAGGAAAAAATGCTTGATCTGTAGTTTTGTTTATTTATACCTTGTTTTATTTTGAAAAAGACAAGAAAGGAAGGGACTCCCAGATCAATAAGTACATAAAGGACATGGTACAGTACAGACATCCTGAGAGTCCTTCACCCTCACACTGCTTCCATACTCCCCTCATTGGACTTTGCCCACCATGGAGGACACATCTTTATGATGTCTAGTGTCCATGAAATGGGGCAATTAGTAGATAACCCACGGCACAGTAAGGTAGCAAGAAGCTACCAAAATCAGTATTTTTCCAGGGCATCTGAAGGAAGGAGATGTGTAGACTGGCAGATTTAACCTTTCTATTAAGAAACAATACAAAAGCAGAAGAAACCTGGGGTCAGCAATAGAGCACCTGCCTTCTAACATAAGGCCAGTAAAGTCAAGAATTCAGTCCACAGCAGTGCCCCATATGCTGGAAGGCAATATTCATCTCTGGGACACAGAAACAAAAAGCTGTCAGCACTGCAACCATTTGTCCCCTGGCAAGCACTGCAACTCAACATATGCATACCAACATTCACAGAAGCAATGTTCAGTGAATGCCACCAAGTAAATATATACAAGCCTCATTCCAAAAATAACAAAAGGGAAAGGAAAATAACTTTGGGAGGGTGAAAGCATGAAAAACCAGAAAAATCCAATAGAAAACACTAATTTCAGTATTCAGAATGCACCAGATACTTATTAAACAAACACCCAATACTTGCCAAACTATATGCTGATCAATGGAGGTAACACTGGTGGACAAGTGTTTAATAAATGTACCAAACACACACAAAGTGCATGTCCATTAGTTTTATATAAGACTTGCAAAACAAATATTTTATAGTTGGGGAAAGTGGGCAAGAGAGGTTATTTGTTCCTTGTTCAAATCCAAGCAAGGAAGAAACACTGCTGATGGTTAAAGTCAGAAAAAACTGGCTGATTCTAAACTTCATACTGGTTAAAACCACATGATTCTGGCTTAAGATATTTGGAAGCTGAGCAAGGAAGTTTTGAAGTCCTTTACACTAGATATTTAGATAGGCTGAGGTCCATAATAAGAGTTTATTATGACTTTGGTTTGGCTTGGTTTGGTCTGATTTGCAGTCACACCCAGTAGTTCTCAGGGTTGACCCCTAGCTCTGCACTCAGGAAACTCCTGGTGGTTCTCAGTAGACTATATGGGGGGGGGTGGGGGGGGGGGGGAAACAACCACATGCAAGTCAAGCACTCTACCTGCTGTACTACCACTCCAATTGGCCCACAAAATACATTTAATTTTAAAATGAAGCAATCAGTGTTATCTTAAGTGTTTTCAGAAATCCGGTTGCTTTCTTAACAATCACGAAAATCTGAATGTAAAAAGGTGTCAAGCCCTTAACTTCTCCAAGTTGTCCATGGGAGGAGCTCAAGGAATTCCGGGTCTAATTTTCTGAGCTGTAAAATGAAGAAATAAGTTAGGGTAGAGATGTGCCTTCAGCACTTCCTCAGATTTGGCACCCAAAGATCTCTCGCTAGTGACTTTTGTCACTTAAACCACCTAAAGTTTTTTCACAAGGTACAGGAAATGCTCGCAGACAAAGCTTAACACATGGGGCCTGAGCAAGAGCACAGTGGGTAGGGTGTTTGCCTTGCACATGGCTGACCCGGGTTCAATCCCCAGCATCCCATATGGTCCCCACAGCCTACCAGGATACCAGGAGAGAAATCTGAGCGCCCCTGAGTGTGGACACAAAACAAAACAAAAACAGAAAAAGCTTAACACATTGGTTTGCCTTTGTTTTGAACCGAGGTAGTAGAGTAGTATGCTCTAAGCATCCAATCACATTACAAGTGCCAACATACCCACAGCCCAAGTGCCAACATCTCTTCATCATGCCATTAGGTTATTTCTCCACCTCGGTCTCCTGCCTCCACCATGGTAACCTCAGTTCTGTGGTTTAAGGGTTCGCTTTGTCTGTTCCCTGGATGTGTCCTTTATATTGCATATACGTCTCTTGAGTCACTTCTCTTAAAATGATACCTTCTATCCATGTTGCCACAAAGTGTAAGATTTCACCCTTAAACTTTTTTTTTTTTTTTTTTTTTTTTTTGGTTTTTGGGCCACACCCTGTGACGCTCAGGGGTTACTCCTGGCTATGCGCTCAGAAGTTGCTCCTGGCTTCTTGGGGGACCATATGGGACGCCGGGGGATCGAACCGCGGTCCGTCCTAGGCTAGCGCAGGCAAGGCAGGCACCTTACCTCCAGCGCCACCGCCCGGCCCCAAATGTTTTTTTTTTTTTTGTTTTGTTTTTTGTTTTTTTTTTTTTTGTGGTTTTTGGGTCACACCCAGCAGTGCTCAGGGGTGATTCCTGGCTCCAGGCTCAGAAATTGCTCCTGGCAGGCACGGGGGACCATATGGGATGCCGGGATTTGAACCGATGACCTCCTGCATGAAAGGCAAATGCCTTACCTCCATGCTATCTCTCCGGCCCCACTCACCCTTAAACTTTTAAAAGTTTGATCCCATCTATCGGGTCAACTTTTAAAATTCCCATCAGGTCTTCACAAATTCCACTGTTCTCAGAAGAGAATTCTGCAAAAAGAATTTTATGTGGCTCAGCAGCACCTTTTTATGAAAAGAGTAAGCAAGAGTTGCTTCTGAGATTCTGGAAACCACAAAGTAACCCTTTAGAAAATGCTTTATATTTATGTGTTTGCTGGTGCCAGTGCTCAACCGCTGTAGGTAAAGAATGCAAAGTCGGAAAAGATCGTCCTCATTGGAGAGGTTAGCCCTCTGGCTCAGGCTCCACATGTTTTTGAGGTCAGTTTCTAAAAATCCAGTGACCGTCGTCATCATGTTTGATGCTGCAAGGAAAGCTTCTAGTTTGCACCCCAACATAGGTGCTCTGTGCTCCCTGCAAGGAGAACCAGCGCCTCAGCAACCGAGAACATCCGGTACTGGGCCCGGGCCCAGCTCCCTTAGCTTCAGCCTCAAGCCCCACATCGCCCGGAGCCTTCCCTCCCAGGTCCAGCTAGGCTGACCCTAAACTTAATTGAGCTTTCGAGACCAAACGAGGGGCGGGGCGAAGAAAGGGGCGGGGCTTTTGGTTGAGGGGCGGGACTTTAGCAGGGCGGGAAGCGGAGCGTGAGGCGCGGAGGGGCGGAGCGGAGGAAAGCTGGGGCCGGGACCGACGCTAGGGGCGTGGCTAGGGGCGTGGCTTGAGTCGACGCGACGGGAGGCGAGGGGCGGGACCAAAGAGCGGAAGAAGCCCCAGCTCGGTGACGATAGGCGGAGCGGCTGGACGTGTGGGCATGGCCTCGGATAGATGGGCGTGTCTATGGCCGTAACAGGGCGTGGTCTTGATGGAGGGCGTGGTTATGGGCGGGGCGCGGGACTCGGTGCGGCTTCCCCTCCGCGGCCCGTGGCCGGCTGCAAGCACCTTCCCGCGGGCACAGCTGCGGGGCCGGCGGCGGCTGCAGGAAGGAGGGAAGATCGCGGAGCCTGCTTTTGGTGGGGCGCCCCCGGGACGGCCCGGCGCGGAGGGCTCGAGGTGGCGGGGCCCGGGGAGGCCACGATGAAGCCGAGCGGCGTGGACGTGGACGGGGACGAGGCGACGCCCGGCGCGGGCCCCTGGAAGGAGTGCTTCGAGGCGGCGGTGCAGCTGGCGCTGCGGGCGGGACAGGTGAGAGAGAGCCGCAGGGTCCGACCTGGCGGACGATTGGTTGGTTGGTCGGTTGGGGCAGGCGTTCTTGCAGCTGCAGCGCGCCCACTCGCAACTTGGGGCAGGAAAGTGGGATCTCGGGCGATCGATCCAGAGGAGCTTCCTTGAAGAGGGGAGATCGGGGAGCCCGGGCCCCAGGAAGCTTGCAGCCCGAGTGCAGCCGTGTGATGAGCATTTGGGGGCACAGAGCGGGAACCCGTGCGGTGGTGGGTGGGTGGGTGGGCTTGGGTCGGACGGCCGAGCTGCGATGAAAGAAAGACGCCTTTGTGCTTCCTTTTTACCTTTTCCACCCTTTTCCAGGAGCTGGGGAGGGAGGTGAGCACCGCCTATCCTGTCGTGGCTCCCCCCAGCCACCGGAATCAGGCCGGACGTCAACCCCCCCTCTGTCCTTCGGTTTGAATGATCTGACTGTAGGTGCCAGGATTTGGGCGCTGGAGAAAGTGACTTAGACTTAGATTGACTATGCAAACAAGGCAGATCTTTTCTTTTCTTTTCTTTTCTTTTTCTCCTTCCCCGGTTTTGGAGTCACACTAGGCGATGCTCAGGGGTTTACAACTGCCTCTGCACTCAGAATCAGGCTTGGTGAGTCTGGGGGCGGGGCACCATAAGGAGAGCCGCGGAGGATCGAACCCGGGTCAAATCTTTGTGCAAGGCAAGCAAGCGCCCTCCTCACAGTACTGTCGCGTTAGCATCAATCAGTTCTTTAAGGAAAATAAAAATCCCTTCCAGTCGTGAGTTCCACCCGTGTTTCTTATGGAAGGATCCTCTCTTGGATCTAATGGCCAGAACGTAGTGGGTGTAATCGCCTGGCATCAGCTCCAGCCGTGTGCTGCGCTGGCAGTTTTGTTTGGTGATCTTTCTCAAGCTGCATGAGTCTACACTGAGGTGTGATCCACAGCTAAAAAGTGTTTCCAATCCATCCATCATCAAGGGGCACAGACAGCTCCAGAAATCGTGCCTCTAGAGCTAGAAATGGAGAGCAAGCTCCTCCCTTCTCACTGGTATGTAAGTGTGTTCCTCCCCCGTGGCTTTCCTGTTTCCCTTTATAGGGCCAGACTTGGTTCATGTCCACCTGGGTTCATAAGCACTGGGTAGCAGGACAGGGTTTGACCCAGTCAGGAGGTGAGGTGGGGAAGGTGATTAACTTCACATTGGTAATTGGCTTTGCTTATTAAAATCTGTGATTGGGGGGGCCGGAGAGATAGCATGGAGGTAAGGCGTTTGCCTTTCATGCAGAAGGTCATCGGTTCGAATCTCGGCGTCCCATATGGTCCCCCGTGCCTGCCAGGAGCAATTTCTGAGCGTGGAGCCAGGAGTAACCCCTAAGCACTGCCGGGTGTGACCCAAAAACCACAAAAAAAAAAAAAAAAAAATCTGTGATTGGGTTCTGCAGATTTGGAGCCTGAAGATAGTCAGAGTGGTGGTGGTGGGCATTAGGTGTGTGTGTGGGAGGAACCAACCAACCGACGGGCTTTCTATGTCCAAATAGCATTTTCTGTTGTGGTGGAAACTGAAAATGCTCCGCAGATTTCCTGTATATGGCCATAGCGATGGTACAGTGGGTAGGGCTCTTGTCTTGCACCAGGCCAGCTGGGGTTCCATCCCCAGCACCCCATATGATCCCCTGAGCCTCACCACGATTGATCCCTGAGCTCAGAGCCAGGAGTAAATCTCTGAGCATCGCTGGGTGTCCATATTTACCCCCAAAAAAAGTTTCCCCTATAAAATTAAGCTCTGACCTTCCTTAAGTTTGAAGGGGACCCTGGCTTTGCAGGAGATAACTGCAGAATCCTCCACGCTGCTTTGAATATTAATCATCTTGCACACCTACCTGGCTGATTTTGTAAAGGGAGTTCCCTCCCCCAGGTTTTTTTTTTTTTTAAGGCACCCAAACCTCAGCCTAGAATGAAGGAAATGCTGGTCTTAAAGGGACTGTTGTGAAACTGGATCCCTTGGCTTCTTTCCCTTTTCCTCTTACCAGAGGCAGGAAATGAGGACCCCCTAGCACTGCTAGAGAGGATGATTAAAAAAAAACTGGCCAGCAGCTTCTGGTGCACCCCCCCCCACACACACACTCACACTCCCCTTGGGCCCCAGACTTCCTTTCCAGAGTAAAGGCATCTGGGTATTTAGTCACACACTTTCCTTCCCAAGGAGGAGCCAGTCTAGGATCCAGACTCTGTTCCTGCAAACCCTGGAGAGTTAGTACAGGTTTGTTGGACTTTTCCGATTTAGCTACTTGAAAAGCAAACCAAAGCTGTTGAAAGGAATTGTAATTTTATTTAACAGATATGTTCCTACAGAACTTGTGGCAGACACAGTTCAAAGGGTCTAATGGATTTTAATTAAGAAATAACTCCTGTGTTTGCAACCTGCCAACAACAATTTTTTTCTTTTTTTCTTTCTTTTTTTTTTTTTAAGAGCAGGGCCGGGGTGAAATAAGACTGCCATTAGGAGTCCGGTCAGGGAGACCCAGACTCCAGGCTCCCTCTTGGGCATTATGCTGATGTTTCCTGCCTGCCTGGCAGTGGGGGACAAAGTGGCCAGCCCAGATGGTCTATAGCTGGACAAACAAGCCACTCAGGTCATCTGAACCTTTGCAGAGAACAAATTATCTTAATGTTCTTATGGTAAGGTATGCTGAATGGGGTGCCTTTAGTCAGAGAGTTAGTTGGTGAGAGATGAAAAGGGAGCTGAGTGACTCCTTCTCAGTGCCCTCAGCTTTGGACATGGTTACTTTACCTCCTGGCCACACATATTTTCTCTCTTACCAGTACTTGAAGTTGTGCTGCCTGAGTTGCTCTTGTCAGCCACACAGGAGACTGAGTTTCTATGCTGGGTCGGGTTTTAAGGACTACAAAGTGGAAGGAGACAAAGATCACTGTTCCCTAGATCTTGTGGGCCTACGTTGGAGGTCTGGATAGCCTCAGATAATTTGCATCTACTGAGTCCGAGAGAGAGTACAGCATTGAGAGAGCTTGGCTTACTCATGGCAAGCTTGGGTGCCATTCCTGGCACCCCAAACAACAAAATATTACATCTACATCTCTCCCTCTGTTCTGTATGAAGGGCTTCTGGCTCAGAGATCTGGCCCTGCTCAAAGCCTAATTCTTTCTTTTTTTTTTTTTTTGGTTTTGGGGTTACACCTAACAGTGCTCAGGGGGTTACTTCTGGCTCCATGCTCAGAAATCACTCCTGGCAGGCTCAGGGGACCATAATGGGATGCCGGGAATTGAACCACCATCCTTCTACATGCAAAGCAAATGCCTTACCTCCACGCTATCTCTCCGGCCCCACAAAGCCTAATTCTTTTTTCTTTTTCTTTCTTTTTTTTTTTTTTTTTTTTGTGGTTTTTGGGTCACACCTGACAGTGCTCAGGGGTTATTCCTGGCTCCAGGCTCAGAAATTGCTCCTGGCAGGCACGGGGGACCATATGGGACGCTGGGATTCGAACCAACCACCCTTGGTCCATGCTTGCAAGGCAAACGCCGCTGTGCTATCTCTCCAGGCCCCACCAAGCCTAATTCTTAATTCTCTCAGCTTCCATCCCAGTCCAAAATCCTGATCAACAGCTGCCCAGTGGGAACACTATTTGTTGAAATGGGTGGCACTCATCTTTTAAGAGTCTATTAGAAAATTATACTTTCTTGGGCCAGAGAGATAGTACAGGTAATTGATTTACATGCAGCCATCCTGGCATGATCCCCAGCTCTACATATAGCTTCAGAGCACTCCCAGGTCTGATCCCTGAGCAGAGAGCTAGGAGTAAACCCTGAATACATACAGCTGGATATGTCCCCAAAACCAGAAAAAGAAAAAAAAAAATAAAGACAATTATGTTTTCTTAACTGACCTTCTCTGGGTAGATCCAGATTTTGTTGGACTTGAAGCTGAGACAATTTAGAGGGCTTCTTTTGGGGGAAGAGTAGAGCACTCGCCTTGTATGTAGCTGACCCAGGTTGGATGGCTAGCATCCCAGATGGTCTCCCAAGCCCTGCCAGGATTGATTCCCTGAGTTCAGAGCCAGGAGTAAATCCTGAGCACCACCAAATGTGGCCTCCCCATCAAAAATACAAAATTATGGGGCCAGAGAGATAGCATGGTGGTGAGGTGTTTGCCTTGTATGCGGAAGGTTGGTGGTTCGAATCCCGGCATCCCATATGTTCCCCTGAGCCTGCCAGGAGCGCTTTCTGAGCATAGAGCCAGGAGTAATCCCTGAGCGCTGCTGGGTGTGACCCAAAAACAAAATAAAAATACAAAATTACAAATTCAAAATTAGTTACAAAAAATTATTGAGAATGAGAGAAATCAAGGGCTCTAAGAATAGTACTCACATGGTAGAGCACATCCTTAGCAGTGCTTGGTGTGGCCCCCAAAACAATAAAAATGTATATAGAGGTGCTGGGAAGAGCAGCACTATTAAGAGTTATATTAGGAAGTTAGGTGTTAGGGAGTCATATTTCGCATATGCTTGAACCCAATTCAGTCCTTCGTACCATGTTCCCCTAACCTACTCTCCTTCCTGATGGATGGCCTTAGAAATACTGGTGTGGCCCTAGGGTCCTTGGAGTTTCCAGGAGTGAGCGGCACTCTCTCCTCTCACCCCTGCATTATGCTTCCTACAGTTTTTACAGAGAGAACATTATAAAATGAAAATGTTAACATGAATGGCAAAATAAATGAAGATATTTAAAGAGTTCTTCATTTTCTTTGATATTTGTTTTTTTTTTGTTTGTTTTTTTTTGGTTTTTGAGCCACACCCGGTAACGCTCAGGGGTTACTTCTGGCTATGCGCTCAGAAGTCGCTCCTGGCTTGGGGGACCATATGGGACACCGGGGGATCGAACCGCGGTCCGTCCAAGGCTAGCGCAGGCAAGGCAGGCACCTTACCTCTTGCGCCACCGCCCGGCCCCTGATATTTGTTTTTATTGTTTTTTGTCCTCACACGCCTTTACTTTGGATGGTAATGATTTTGTTTTCTAGATGAGAATAAAAAGATTGATATGGGGCCGGAGTGATGGCAAAGCGGTTTGGTGTTTGTTTGCCTTGCATGAGGCTGACCCAGAATGGACTTCATATGATCCCCCAAGCCAGGGTGATTTCTGAGCACATAGCTAGGAGTAACCCCTGAGCATCACCAAAAAAAAAAAAAGATTGATATTTAGTTTTTTTCTATAGTATGACTGCTTATAAGTGAACACTGATATTTTTTGAAGAGCTTTTTAAAATTTAAACTTGCCATTATGAAAAATATATTGGGGCTGAAGCAATAGTACAGCAGGTAGGGTGCTTGCCTTGCACATGACTGACCTAGGTTTGATCCCTGGCATTTCATATGGTTCCTGAGATCCACCAGGAGTGACTCCTGAATATAGAGCCAGGAGTAACACCGGAGCATCACTGGGTATAGCCCAGAAACAAAACGAAAAAATAATTGAATTTTTGGCATTGCCATCAAGTTTGAGAATACTGGTGATTTTTTTTTATGTTATTTGTAAGATGTGATAGAATCAGCCCCAGACTGACTTTTGACTCCATTGTTGAATCTCTTTCCACGATCCCACCTTGCCACACTAGTCCCTGTGCCTGGACTTCTTAGGTCACACCAGACAAAGTCAGTTGATATGATAGGAGAATCATTTTGGGAAACCTTCCTGCACAGGATGCTGACAACTTCTGGAGAGGTGTGACTATAAACTCCACAGAAAAATCTCGTTAAATCCCAGATCAGATTATTTTCATTCAATTTTGCTTTAGACAAAATATGCACATCCTCACTTCATTGCCTCCTCACCTAAAATATGATGGAGGGGAAAGGTGTCATAACTACTACCAGAATGGTGGATTTTGCAAATCTGAAAAGGATGTGCATGTGCAATTTTGCAAACTATTTGCTGGAGGTCCCTGGTAAAACCTAAGGTGAGAGATATTAGTAACAATGTCGGCACTCACTCTTTAGTACTCTCCGCCACTCACCTTTTTTGTTTTTTTGGCTTTACAAATGCTTTGCAAATGCTTTCAAATGGCTTTGCAAATTATTTCTCCTGTGATCTCAACTTCAAAGACAGGGCTCCTACATGGGATGTCCTTGGTGAAATGGACCTCTTAATGGCATTTTCAAAGCACAAGGTGATGTTTTCCTGCCCTCTGTCCTGTGCTCATTACAAAACACACTGTTCATGCGCACATACCCATCACCTTTCCTCTTTGTGCCAGCTATGTCTCCCAGATCTGCTGTCTCTGATATTGTTGAGATGCTTTGCTTTCCCAGCTATGGCTCCCAGAGCCGAGTCAGCCTGCTGGTGGGCTTAGCCCCAGACACCCACTGGGATAGCTTGCGTTGTCAGCATGCCATTGCTTTCAATTTGTGGCTTTTGGTTCTATTAGTATCTAATATTTCAGTATCTATTAATCTCATACTATAGAAATGTTCCCTGAAAGTATAGTCTTAGTATCTATTAATCTCACCTGGAATTCATGTAATAAAATATGGAACTGAAGCAGTAGTACTGCAGGTAAGACATTTCTATCTGCAGCACCCCATCTAGGCCCCTGCGCTCCACAGAAGTAATCCCTAAGCACAGAGCAAGGAGTAAGCCCTGAGCACAACCAGGTGTGCCCCTTCCCCACCCAAAAAAAAAAAAATAAATAAATAAAATGTTACTTAAAGGAGTTTCTTCCAAAACATCAGTGCTTGTTCCATGTCATCTTCCCACTTTCCTCCAGCAGGAATATGTTCCATTCTCAGATGTTGCCTGAGTCCATGGGGGCCTTCAGTTAATCAGAGGCAGTGCTGGATTGCTGCTGGGGTAATACAGTAATATAGGACAAGAGATGGTTACCCTCATTTTCTAAGTAATCGTTCTAGAGGCCTTATTTATGTCATGTATTTATATTACTCTTCTGGTACTATGGAGTTCCAGGTTTCCATTCTGATGCCCAGGCAGTTTGGGTCTATTACATATTCTTTATTATGTAACTTGTATTCTCCTTAATGTTTAAATAGTAAATATACATATTAACTTTTTATTTGCTAAGTTGTCTATGTGTTTCTGCTTCACCATAGGATTTTGTTTGTTTGGAGAGACTCCACTCAAGCTAGTACTATAGCACTTATTTCTGCCTTCGTGCACTCCTGGTGTAGTGCTCATGACACCATATGTGGTACTGGGTACTGAATCCTTGTCGCCTACATGCAAAACATGTGCCTTATTGCCTTATCCTATACTGTGTCTCCATCCTCTCCCCAGCCCATAGGACTTTTTTTTTTTTTTTTTTTGGTCTTTGACCCAGCAGCACTCAGGGGTTACTCCTGGCTCTACGCTCAGAAATCGCTCCTGGCAGGCTCGGGGGACCATATGAGTTGCCAGGATTCGAACCACCATCCTTCTGCATGCAATGCTATCTCTCTGGCCCCTCAGCCCATAGGATTTTTAATGATTCCCCCAGTGTGATCAAATTCTTCAGTATTTGCTGGCAAGAAATTCTCCCCTTTTACCTCCATCAAAAGCCCCCAGTCTCCAGTGACAGCAAGTTGAGACCAGCCCACAGTTAGATCATCCTGAAATGGAATGGAGTTAGTCTTTCTCTAGTGAGGTTCTGGGTCTGGCGACTGCATTTTAAGAATCACTTTTCTTAATATAATATAAATATAGGACACTCACCTCCTTCAACTCTTGAGGAAACTGGCTAAGGCTCAGATTTTAATTCTGAATAATGCTGCTGTGAATAGTCTTGCTTGGATCTTTTTTGGGGGTAGAGGGAGGAGAAAGTTGGACCACACCCAGCTGTGCTCACGGCTCTGCTGTACTGGCTCTTCGTTCAGTGCCAGATCACTTCTGGTGATGCTCAGGGGATCAAATGTGATGCTGAGAATAGAAACAAGGTCAGCAAGTGCTTTACCCTCTGTGCTTTCATGCTAGCTCCCTTGCCTAGGTCTTTTGATTGTACGTGAGCATTTCTGCCAGGGATGTATTAAAAAGACACTTGAATTATTGTGTCATCAGATGTGAGATTTTACCAGCTGGTTTCCTGGAGTGAGTGTCCCAGTTTGTGAGCCTACCAGTGTTAGGAGCCAGCCTGCTGCTTTGTGTCATGGACCACACTTGGTACCATTGATCTTTTCCATTTAATCACTCCAGTGGGTGGGAGGTGATGTTTTATTGTAGTTTTAATTTGCATCCTCCTGAGACTAATGACTTTTTTGTCTTTATTGGCTGCCTTGATTTTCCTTTTTTACTGCTGTCTTTATTTTTCCTTCCTGAGGGAAGAGGGATGCCACCTGACAGTGTTCAGGGAATAGTGTGGTGCCAGGGATAGAACCTGGGGCTGCTGCAAGCAAAGATCCTGGACTCAGAATGCTGATTCTCACTATATCCACTCAACAAATGTTTGTTGAGCCACTCTAAAAAGAACTTTACTCCAAGTGTGACATGAAGTTTTGGGCAGAGTCCTGGGTGAGGCCCAGGGGTGATAGAGGACTCCACCCTGGCTGCTTTGTGGGGCCCTCTCCCAACATCAAGAAGCATCAGACTGAATATTTGAGAAGATATCTGTGAAAATAGACCCCAGTGAGAAGCTATAGGGATAGCAGGAGGGGATATAGGGATGAAGGAGTACTGAGGCACCAAATTTTCTGTTGTGTTGGAAGTAGGTTGTGAGAGGAGCTAAACCTGTGATGCCTTCAAGGGTTTGGGCCTGAAAAACTGGTTAAAGAGACTTAATGCTTCCTAACAAGGACAGACAGCTAGACCGCGTGGTGAAACTGCAGGAGGAACAGGTTTGGAGGCAGAAGGCGAAATTTCTGCTGGGAGTGTGTTACCGTGAGTGGGTGTCCAGTGGAGAGCTGGCTTCAGGGGAGAGGTTGAGGGGAGTGGGACACCAGTTTGGGAGCCGTTGCCTGCATACGTCATGGAAGTGGAGGTCCCCGGCAGGGAAAAGACCAGACAGCTGGTCTCTCCCATGTGCTTCATCATTGGGCAGTTGCAAGTGAGTTCTAGGCTTGGGCTTTGGATGTCAGGGTGCGAAGATCTTGGGTCACAGGAAACACTACCCCCCCCCACTCCCCTCCATCATTCTCCTGCTTGTGCATGCAGCTGCCAGAGGAAGGGAGGGGAGTTCTATTTCCCACCGTCAATTTAATTGTGCCTCATGTTCAGGCCTCCCATTCTTCCTAATGTCCTAGACCTAGGGTGTAGGGACAGGACACCATAAAAATTCCACACCTTTGCCCAACATTTAAATTCTTAGGGGGTGGGAGTCATAGTACATGGTTTAGGTGCTTGACTTGCACATGGCCAACCCAGGTTCACCCTTGGCACCCCATATGGACAGTCGCCTGAGCAACGTCCTCTGAACCAAGACCCAACATGGAAAGCCTCAGCCAAGACGACTCCTATGACAACTCTCTGTCAGGCCCAGAGAAGCAGTGGCTGTTTTGGGGAGGGTTCCTGTGGCCTCTGTGTCCAGGGACACTCCTCTGACCCTGGGCTTTGATCAGCCACCAAGGCCTGGGAAGGGTCTCCCATTCACCCTGCTGCCCTTCCCAGCCAGTGAAATTCCACCTGTGTGGAGGGAGCAAAGGGTGGGTGCACCACTCACTGGACACACAACTGTGAAGAGGCCTTTGTGACTCAAGATATTTGCTTTCTAAAGCAGATGAAGTGCTAATGGAGATTACTGATTTAGAAATGGGGGATGGGCTGGCAGCAGGCAGGAACCTTAACCATTTAGCCCAGGGAACATGGAAGATTGATTATACAAAAGTTCCAAAGGAGTGGGGCTTGGTGGGAGGTGATTGGGCCTAGGGACCTAAGGCCTGGAGAAAGAGAAAATTTGAATCCTGGAATTTGAAAGAGTAGGGCGCTTGCCTTGTATCATCTGACCCAGGTTCAACCCCCTACATCCCATATGTTCCCTGAGAACTGCCAGATGTGATTCCTAAGTGCAGAACCACTAATAACCAACTCCTAAGCATCACCAGGTGTGACTCAAAAACCTTAAAAAAAAGTCCTGGAGGCCAGACTGCTTCCTGCTCTCAGCCTTGTGCTCAGCTCTGAGGCCTGAGCATAAAGCCTATCTGGCTTGCCTTTTTCTTTTCCTCGCCTGGGAGATGAGATGAGTCCAGGCCCAAGTCAGTGCCATGAATTGAAGACAGTCGCAGGATTCCTTTGGACACTGCCTGACTCCTAACCTGTTAACAAGGGCCTCTTCTCCCACTCCCCACAAACTGCCCTGCTAAGAAACCTACATCTGAGTGGTGGATGAGGGGAGATTTGAGAACGGTTTCTTTAAAAGTCATACCTGGTGGGTGGGTGGCATTACTTGGGGCTTATACTTTGCTCTGTTCTCAGGGATCACTTCTGGCAGGGCTGGGGATTGAACCAGGGCAAGGCATGGGTTGTACCTGCTGTAGGATTTCCCTGGCCCCCAAATTGTACTTTTTGTTGTTTTTGAGCCACACCATGGGGTGTTTAGGGTTTACTCCTAGCTCTGCAGTTAAGGATTGCTTCTGGCTGTGCTCTGAGGATCATATGGGATGCCTAGAATCAAACCTGGATCAACCACATGTAAGGCAACCACCCTTCCCACTGTACTCTTTGTACTTTATAAAGGAAAAGCAAAGCTGTAGTATTACCACAGGGGTTAAGGTACTTGTCCTGCATGTCCTGCATGCTGCTGACTCAGGTTTTGTTTGTTTTTGGTTTTGTTTTGGTTTGGTTTTTGGGTCACACTCGGGAACGCTCAGGGATTACTCCTGGCTCTACACTCAGAAATCGCTCCTGGCAGGCTCAGGGGACCATATGGGATGCTGGGATTCGAATCATTTGCAAGGCAAATGCCTTACCTCCATGTTATCTTTCCGGCGCTTGTTTTGGTTTTTGAGCCACACCTGGCCATAGGGGTAACACCTAGAACTGTATTCAAGGATCACTCCTAGTGGTGTTCAGAGGACTTTAGGGGGTTCCAGGGATCAAACCCAGGTGGGCTTCATGAAAGGTAAGTGCCCTACCTTCTATGCTATCTTAACTGCTGACCAGGCGTGATCTCTTGTATCACAGGTCTCTGAGTTCAGAATTCAAAGTAGCCCCTGAGCATTACTGGGCTGTTGGCAGCTCCTCCCCAAACAATAATAATAAGAGAAAATGGAGCCATCTACTTTTCAAAGTTTCTAAAACTTTTACACTTGCAACTTCTGGGGTGTGGGGACTCAGGAGGGACTTGTGGTCACATTTAGCAATGTTCACTTCTGCCTCTGTGCTAAGGATCACTCCTTTGTAGTGCTCGGGGAACCATATGCTTAAGAACCATATGTGCTTTCAGAATCAAACTAGACTTGGCCCATATAAGATAAGTGCCCTATCTACTGTATTATATCTCCAGCCATCCTTTGCAGTTTATTCTATCCTGGGTATAAACATAAGGTAGAGAGATTAAACATTCACTGATGAAAAAAAACAAAGTTATTTTAAAGCAAAGTTTGTGAAAGTGACTTGACCTCTGCATGGGGTTATGACCCCACAGCTGAAGAAGCTGTGATCTAGAGAAGTTGGGAACATAGAAAGATAGGGGCCCAGGGCAAAGAGTTGATGGACCATTAATGGATATTATAGGGGGTTTCCTACAAAGGCAGCTTGGAGGGATTAGAAATTTGGGGGATCCAAGAAAAGTGGGGAGTAGAGTTGTAAGTGGGCGTCCTACTCAGGACTGGCATGGCAGTCCTGCCAAGTCAGTGATGGGTCACTGAGTAAACAGGACCATGCACTGTAAGCAGAAAAGACCTAGGAGTATAGAACTTCTCGGCTTCCTACCGGACCACCTAGATGGATTTCATTTAGGACAAGAGCAGCTTTTTGCTGCCAAGGGATTTTGGATTTTGGATTTGGATAGCATCAGTCATGGCCATACAGTCCAGGTAGATGGGCTGCAGATGGCCACCAAGAAGTAGACATGTCTGTCCTGTGCCAGGACTACCCCATGTAAGACTTCCTGGGTTTGAATCAGGCCTATGTGGCTGACATTCCCCAACACTTCAGCTAAAACTCAGGAGCAAAATCTTCACCTACTTCATCCATAAGCCCTGGGAGTCCTTTTCTGTTTAGCCATGGAAGACTTGCAGCATCTGCTTTGGAATCCATTTTCCTGTGCAATATAGTTGACTGGCCTTGGACAACCTGAATCATTTCTTTGTGCCTAGGTTTCCTCATCAACACAAGAAGAAAAATAGCACCTCTGAGGTAGCATGACATAAGTCAGCTGGTCTGAGTGAACCATAGGACATAGTGTTCTATAGGACAGAAAGGGCCTGCCCTGCATTGGTGCGATTGCCTCTCCTTGCTCATATTCATGCCAGGAGGCTACTGATTAATCACCAGCAATGGAGCAAGTGACTCCAGAAAACACAGGCGCTGCTGGCAGGACCCAACCTTCATTCTGGGAAACTGCTACTTGTAAGAACAGGGTGTTGCTTCAGGGTATACTTTGGACTCAGAGCACTGGTGGAGAGGGACAAGTGGCCCAGGTGTTGTGGCTGAGAATCCAAATTCTCTGGATTTGGCATGGAAGTTATGCCCTCTGGCTGCAAGGAGTTCTGGGAACAGTAAGTGAAGACGATGGGTTGCAGGGTCATGGTGGGATTGTACAAAGGAGAGAAGATAGACTGAGAATGCTTTGCCATAAATCTAGTGAACCATGGTCACGGGTGGCAGGTGAGCCTGGGAGGTGGAGCCTCCACTTTGACACACCCCAGCTCTTCTCTGATTAAAGCTCTGCCGTCACTTATCTTATATCAGCAGATAGAAACTGTTGACACCTGTGACACATGATGGCCCCACAGTTACCTGGCTATCTGATGAATTTGGTGAAATGACTTGGTCAGCATAAGTAAATAGTTAGGGTTCCCCAGAGAAGCAGAACCAGTCAGAGCTGGGAGGCCCCAGAAGAGCCCGTTTCAGGTGCCAAAGCTTATCAGGCAGAAAGAGTGGATGGAGCAGACAAGTCCAAAGGTGCTCTCTTGGGGGATTGATTTTCTAAGTCAGAGACAGACTTTTTCTTCTAGTCTGGTCTCCAGCAGCTGGAGTGTGGCTCGCCCACATTCCACAGGGCATCTGCTCTCTTGAGTCGAGTCAAATACTCACCTCAGCAGACAGAAATGCCCAGAATAGGGGCATGCAGCCGATTCAAGACAGACAGTTTTAATTCCTGGATCCCAGATGGTTCCCAACCTGCCTTGAGCACAGAGCCAAGAGTAACCCTGAGCGCCACCAGCTGTGACCCAAAAAACCAAAACCAAAACAAAACAAAAAAACCCTGAAATTCCCAAAATCTGAGGAAATAACTATCTGTGTACACCAGGACCTAAACAGGTTGATGCATAAATACATTTGTGTTCTGAGGACAAAGTTTTCCTGATCTGACATAGGACAGACTTATTGCGTGTTGGAAACCCTGGTGTGGGTAAAGTTATTTGGCTTTTGTTGTCCTGGGGTCAATAGGCACAGAGTCAGTTCCACAGTGAATGGTGACAATATTATGGAAGATGCAGGGATAGCAAATAACATAGGGCCAAATGGATAGACCAGAAAGTTGCTTCTGGATGCATTGGATGCTGGAGTTGATGGTATCCTTTCTGGTCAAAAATTCAGTAGTGACTGAAGACTTTGCTTTTACATATTAAATATTAACAATGCTATTAGGTGGAGAGACCCAGATAGGGTGGGGAGGTGTTAGTGACATATTTGTTTAGTGGAGAGCAGAAAAATTTTAGAGAACAGCACTCACTAACTTTCTGTATGGCAAAAAGAGACTGTTTAAAATCTCAGTGAGAAAATTGATACAGGAGAATGCTTTTGCAGATAACTGATTTGTGATCAGAGATTCCCTCTCACCTCCCAATCCCCATGAATGTGATTGTGACTGAAGAACTCTGATTCAGATTTTCAGTTGGGAGACTGATGGGGACAGCTTCTCAAGCTGTGCTAAGAAGACCTGAGGATCGGGGCCGGGCAGTGGCGCTAAAGGTAAGGTGCCTGCCTTGCCTGCACTAGCCTTGGACGGACCGCGGTTCGATCCCCCGGTGTCCCATATGGTCCCCCAAGCCAGGAGCAACTTCTGAGCGCATAGCCAGGAGTAACCCCTGAGCATTACTGGGTGTGGCCCAAAAACCAAAAAAAAAAAAAAAAAAAAAAGAAGACCTGAGGATCTATCCGAGAGATTCTCTGCCAACTGGATCAGAGGTTCTTGCAAGGACCTGACGTGTGGCACTGCTGGGCCCCTGAGGTGTCCGGGGTTGCCGGTGCCAACCCAGAGTGATTTTGGGGCCACTGTGTTCTGAGGATCATGTGCCAACAGTCAAACCTTGGTGGACCATCTGCAAAGCATGCATTAATGCTTGTGTTATTTTTTTCTCCTGACTCATGTTATCTTTAAAATAGAACATCTCAAGGCTGGAGAAATAGTCTAGGAATGAAGGTGTTTGCCATCCCTGTGGCCCACCGCTCTTGGACTCCCAGCATTACATATGATCCCCTGAATACCACCAGTACTGATTCCTGAGCACAGAGCCAATAGTAGCTCCAACCACCACTGGATGTGGTCCCAACCCTTTCCCAAATAAACCCTAAAATTCCTCATCACCACCTTTTCTTCCAAGAAAATTTATGAATTAAACGTTTAAAATTTATTATAATTAAGGTAATGGCAGGACCGGAGAGATAGCATGGAGGTAGGGCGTTTGCCTTGCATACAGGACAGTTGTTCGAATCCCGGCATCCCATATGGTCCCCCGAGCCTGCCAGGAGCAATTTCTGAGCATAGAGCCAGGAGTAGCCCCTGAGTGCTGCTGGGTGTGACCCAAAAACAAACAACAAAAAAAGTAATTTTTTTTTTTTTTTTTTTTGGTTTTTGGGCCACACCCGGTGACACTCAGGGGTTATTCCTGGCTATGCGCTCAGAAGTCGCTCCTGGCTTGGGGGACCATATGGGACGCCGGGGGATCGAACCGAGGTCCGTCTCCTAGGCTAGCGCAGGTAAGGCAGGCACCTTACCTCGAGCGCCACCGCCCGGCCCCAAAAAGTAATTTATTTACAGTGGAGTGTATGATATTGGTGTACGTAATCACTTTATCTCATAACCAAAATAAGTGCCCAAGACTCCCTGCCCACGCCTCTGTGCACTACCCCTTGTCTACCTACTTCCTCCAAACTGGGATTTTCAGTTTGTATTCCAAGACCTGGAGTTTGTCATCAATTGATATTCTCTGTTCCCTTGTTTTGTTTCCCTGTATGCCACAGATGACTGAGGTCATCCAGCTTCTCTGTCTCCCCTGACTCATTTCACTTAGTAAGATGCCCTCCAGGTCCATCCAAGTCTCAGCAAACTGCATAGTTGTACCTGACAGCTGCAGAATATTCCACTGCATGCATAGATATGAACAGCTTCTTTTTCTGTCCATCTGTTGGACATTTGGTTTGTTTACACTGCCAACAGTAAATATCTTTTCAAAATAGCATTTTTATGTTCTTGAAGGGGAATCTCTGGGTTGTAAGGAAACTCAATTCTTTTTTTTTTTTTTTTTTTTTTTTTTTTTTTTTGGTTTTTGGGCCACACCCAGCGGTGCTCAGGGGTTACTCCAGGCTGTCTGCTCAGAAATAGGTCCTGGCAGGCACGGGGGACCATGTGGGACACTGGGTTTCGAACCAACCACCTTTGGTCCTGGATCGGCTGCTTGCAAGACAAACGCCACTGTGCTATCTCTCTGGGCCCGGAAGCTCAATTCTTAATTTTAGGAGAAATCTCCTTTTGTTTTCCATAGGGGCTGATCCAAAAAGCATTCCCACTAGCAGTGAATGAGGGTTCCCGTTTTACCATCTCTTTGCCAATACTTGTTCTTTTCTGTATATATGCTAGATGGCATTCTCATTGGTGTGATACCTCATTGTTGTTCCAGTTTGCATTTCCGTGATAGTAAGTGTTGAAGAACACTATTTTGTATGTTGGCCTTCCATATATCCTCTTTATGGAAGTGTTTGTTCATCTCCTCCCAATTTTTTTCTCCCAATTTTTTTTAATGAAAATACTGGTTTCTTTGTTGCTTAGCTTGATTATAGCTTTATATACTTTGGATAAGACACCAGGAAAGAAGGTATTTGCATACAATACAAAGTCCAGAGTATGTATATTAAACTGTTCTTAATCTAATATTTTGGCATCCTATTTGAAATTTGCACATTGTGTAAGATGAGAAGATTGTTCATAAATCATTATATATTGTTAGATATATACTACTTGAAAATTTTTTTTCTCCTTTTTTCATGGTACTCAGGGGATACTTCTGGCTCTGCTCTCAGGAATCCTCCTGCCAATGCTTATAGAATGTTGGGAATTAAATCCACATTGGTTGTGTGCAAGGCAAACGCTTACCCACTGTGCCATCTCTCGAGCCTCTGCATACATACATAACTTGCACCTATTGAGGATACTAAAAGTCTATGTATGTATAAAGATATTTTTGTTGGGTTTTTTTTTGTTGGGTTTTGTTTTTTGGGTCACAGCAGGCAGCACTCAAGGGTTATTCCTGGATCTGTGCTCAGGAATCATTCCTGGCTGTGCTCAGGCCACCACATGGGATGCCAGAGATCGAACTCAGTTTGACCACATGCAAGATAAACACCTTACTGCTGTACTATCACTCTGGCCCATAAAAAAAAATCATAAGACTCCCATGAGTTTTAGGCAGTTTCTCATTTAATTCTTATAACCACTCACATTTCAGAAACTTGCTGCTGGAGACCAGGGAAGTTAAGGTTCTGGGTATCTCTGTTATTGCTTTCAAGGTCTCCTGGGTGGAGGGGGGCTTGAATTCAGACCTGATATTTATCCTCCATAGCTGGTAAAATGAGTAATATAAATGGGTGAATATGAAAAATACTTTCTAGAGGCCAGAGCTGTATCTTTGAGCCCTTCCAGGAGTGATTCCTAATTACAGAAAGAGGAGTGGTCACTGAGCACTGCCAGGTGTGTCCCCTCAGCCCCCCAACCCCAAACAGGAATTACTTTCTAGACAGGACTTTTTCCTGGGCATTCTTTATGAAACATCCAGTTTCCCCCTTTTTAGATTAATGTACAGCCATGGCACTTGGTGATTTGGGGAAGGAAGCTGACATATACAGGGCTGTGACAGATTGGAAGTTGACAGAGAAGTGCTCCAGTAAGCCTTCAGTGCGATGGTGGAACAAGGGTGGGCCTGCTCTTTGTCAAAAAGAGAATGGAATCTGAAGAGACTCAAGTCAGTGCACCTGCCTTCCAGATGCTTTGGAGCCAGGCCCATGCCTGACAGTGATAAACTATGTCAATGTCGGCAGTAACTGAGTGGAACTGCTGACTGAAAAGGCCTTGGCTAGGCAGATGGCCCTATAGAAAGCTTCTTGAAGACACAGGCTAGAGCAGAGCCCTCTGGGACAAATGTGCAGAAGGCAGCCAAAACAGCCACTTCAGGCAGTGGTGAAGTGTGGGCCAGGGGTCACATTAGTGGTCAATCTCATGCTCAAAATCTCAGATTCCATTGCAGGCCCCATATGCCTCCCTGAGAACTGAGTGTGGCCCTTACAACAATGAAAGGAATATCAGTAAGCTGTATATGTATAAGAGTGAGTGAATGAACCTGGGGGCTAAGTGTTTGGGTTTCGAGGATCTCACATAGGACAAGGCCCTCCAACCATCCACCACCACTGGTAGTGCAGGAACTAGACCCACTGTCTACTGAAGCAGTGGACAGGATTCAGCAGAGCTGGGGGGAAGGAAGGATATTAGTAGACTGAATAACACAGGTAAGTGATGGCAGATGGTGTGGAAAGGAAAAGAAATCAACAATGGAATCCGGGAGTGCAGTCGGATTTGAGGGAGGCATCCAATGTGATATTCTGCTGGGCTCAGAGTGGATAGTGGAGGGTCTCACAGGAAGAGTGGGGTCAGAGGGGCTCTGTGGAGCTCCTCTGTCGGCCGCTTTGTAAGCAGTGCTTTGGAGCTGTGGGCATAGATTGGAGAACCTACCCCAACTTCTGTTTCTCAGGGTCACTCTCAGCATCTAGGAAGTCACCATGGAACATCCCAGAAGCGCAAGTATTTTAATTTGGGATGAGGAATTCATTTCTTTTACTTCAACAAGGCTCTCTTCCCATCTGTAGAAGTCACATTCCCTCTTGGCTGCTTTTCTCTTTCTCTCTCCCTCCCTCTCACATTTTCTAAATAAAACTACTTTAAAAATAAATAAGAGAAATGCAAATCATAGATCTCAAAACCCACACTTACCTCAGCTACACTCTTCATTTCAGTAAGACTAGGGGCCCTGAGCAATAGTACAGGGATAAGGTACTTGCCTTGCATGCAGCCAATCTACTTTGACCCCTCCACTCAACATGGATCACCAGGAGTGATGCCTAAGTGTAGAGCGAAGAGTAATCCCTGACCATTGCTAGGTATAGCCTCTCATGCCCAGGTAAAATAAGACTTTTAGGTGTCCCAGGCACATCAAAATTGGAGAAGTGATCTGCTTTCTACAGGCTTCTCTGCCTATGTACATACTCCCACCTACATCACTACTCATGTACTCTACATATACATAGAACATGCACAAACATATACCCTCCAGCTACTTACTAATAGCATATTCTTCCATGTGCTCCCAAACAACACTCACACTTATAAACCATAAATACATCACATGTCACATATACCACATATCATACATATACACACAGAAATTATATGCTTACTGCACAGAAACACATACCACAGCAACGCACATTGAATTTCCCTACAGGATATGAACTATCAATTGGCCTATAGACTAGAAGACTGGAATTATTTAAAATGTAGTGATTAGGGGCCAGAGAGATGGCTAGGGCATATGTCTTGCACACTACCAACTCAGGTTGAATCCTCGGCATACCATATGGTGCCCCCAAGCACCTCTAGGAGTAATTCTTGAGCACAGAGCAAGGAATAACTCCAGGTGTGTCCTAAAAACAAACAAATACAAGAAAGAAATGTAGGGATTGTTTTAATTATTAATTATAAAATCCTAGTGATGCACAGAGTGAATAATTAGGCCTTTTTCAGCCCAGCCCAGCGCCTGCAGCCCCTATGGCCTGGCAGGTCTGTAAGTATCAGGGTAATGGTGAGGAAATGACCCACAGCAGTTAGATGAAGTTTTAGGAGACATTCCGCTTTATTAAGGCTCTAACCACCATGTGTGGCTTCTAAGCTAAACAGCCTCTTCTTTTGCTCCTCTGCATCCATGCTGTCTCTTATGAGTGTCTTCTCTACCTCCTGCTTCTTCCTGCTGAATATTTCTTTCAGCCTTCTCCCAGGCCACTCTAATTACCAACCACAGACCCCTCTCAGATGTAGGAGGGTCTCACTATCCAGGTAAGATAGGCAGGAAGTTGGGGGGGTTACAGAGATTATTGACCAGGGTTTGGGCATTTTCCTGGCTGGTATCACATATGCCCTCCAGACAAGTATCCTCAGGGTTACTCTTTTTTTTTTTTTTTTTGGTTTTTGGGCCACATCCGGCGTTG
The DNA here is from genome assembly GCF_024139225.1 of Suncus etruscus. Lineage (NCBI taxonomy): Eukaryota > Metazoa > Chordata > Mammalia > Eulipotyphla > Soricidae > Suncus > Suncus etruscus. The sequence goes on along the minus strand of NC_064850.1, from coordinate 138,859,963 downwards.
CTCAGGGGTTACTCCTGGCTGTCTGCTCAGAAATAGCTCCTGGCAAGCACGGGGGTTCGAAAAAAACCACCTTTGGTCCTGGATCGGCTGCTTGCAAGGCAAACGCTGCTGTGCTATCTCTCTGGGCCCAGGGTTACTCTTGAGCACAAAGCCAGGAATAGCCTCAGCACCACCAGATGTGACCAACTCCTTCCCTGCCCCAGACATAGGGATTCTTGGAAAGTAGCACATATGTCACATGAATTAGACCTTGAAAAATTGTAAGAAATGTGTGCAGAATTTGGTGGGAATTTTCTGTGAAAAATGGGTTTCTTAAGGAGAGGAGATTAGGCTGACAGGATGTACAGGAAGGTCCAATGGCTCGCACCAAACTGTGGATGGAATTATTCTCGATTAAGGGATTGTCCTAATGTAGGGCTGTTAGATTCTATGCCTTGTGTGTTCTTTAGAAAACACACCCTAGGGCCGGGCGGTGGCGCTGGAGGTAAGGTGCCTGCCTTACCTGCGCTAGCCTAGGAGACGGACCGCGGTTCGATCCCCCGGCGTCCCATATGGTCCCCCAAGCCAGGAGCGACTTCTGAGCACATAGCCAGGAGTAACCCCTGAGCGTTACCGGGTGTGGCCCAAAAACAAAAAAAAAAAAAAAAAAAAAAAAAAAAAAAAAAAAAAGAAAACACACCCTAGATTTCCTGTAGTGTGAGTATATTGTTTTTGTGCACAAAATGAAAAACAGACAAAACCTGTCTCATCTTGTTTGGACTGTTCCTGGGATCAGAGAACCTCTGAAGTCAGAAAGAGGGGATTTGCTTAGTGTTATCCTTCCAAAATCCTGACCCTGCCCATTTCCAGATGGGTTTTTGCCCACCCCTATATAGCACCTGCAGGTCTGCTTGGATTGAAGAAGGGACAGCCCAGAAATGCTTCCTTCAGACCAGGGAATGTCAGGATGGGCAAAATGTGTCCAGTCTATAGATCTGGGCAGCTGATGGTGCTTCCTAAAGAAGCTCAGGATGGAGTTGCAGTTCCAGGTAAAGAATGGTCAGAAGTCACTTTAAGTGTGCCAACATTGTCATTGTGTCATTGTCATTATGACATCAAGTTCATAATGAAATAAGAGAAAAGAGAACTGAAGTAGCTGAGTTTTGCTTTCATAAAAAGGATCCTGTGAGCTGCTTCTTCCCATCTGGATCCCAGCACTTTCTGGCAGTGGGTTTGCCCCTGCGGGAGGCCCTGACAAGCAGATGCTTCCATTGCACACTCATGTATTTATTTATTTATTTATTTATTTATTTATTTATTTATTGGGCTTTGGGTCACACCCAGTGGCACTCAGGGGTTTACTCCTGGCTCTGCTCAGAAATCACTCCTGGCAGGCTCAGGGGTCCATATGGGATTCCAGGATTCAAACCACCATCCATCTTGGATCGGCTGCATGCAAGGCAAATGCCCACCTGCTGTGCTATTGCTCTGGCCCTCACTCATGTATTTAGCCCTGCTGGGTTTGGGTGGGATACACCTGAAGCTCCTGCATCCTGAATGTGAGCTTGGCCCTGAGGACTGCTTAGGGACTTGGTGCTACACTGCTAGAAGAAGGCAGGTTCTGGAAGCCTGTCTCAGCTTCCCCAGTTTCTCATTTTGAACATGTGTAGTCTTGATTCATGCATGTTTTTCATCTCTTGTAATCCCTTGACACTGAAGTCCCATAAATGCAAAATCATGGGCCTCTATTGGGCAAAGATGCCATTTCCTCTTCAATGATCGGAATTTTAAATTCTCCAAATCATTGTGTTCCTTCTCTTACGAGGAAAAATGATTTCATTAAATAGGACACACTAACTTCACACAAGTTTCCTTGTGAAACTAAAATTGCAGCAGGTAATTAAGGCTCCCTAGAATCCCAAATTGACTTGGATGTAATATTAATAGCTCGGAAGGCCTGCTGGTGGGAGAAAAATGAAGTGGTGCAAGGACCCACGCACCCTAACAAAACCACCCTCTCAGGAAGGAGCAATAGCTCATGTGGGGCAAGACTGTGTTAGTCAATTTATCCCGAACTCTTCTTCCAGATCATCAGAAAAGCACTTTCCGAGGAAAAACGTGTCTCCACCAAAACAACTGCTGCAGATCTCGTGACAGAAACCGATCACCTTGTTGAAGACTTAATTATTTCTGAGTTGCAGAATAAGTTTCCTACACACAGGTAAGTGCAGTTCTGAGGGAAGGGAGAATACTTTCCCAATTCTCCCACCCCCTTAACTTATTGCCACATTCATCAGAGGTAGGGGTCTAAAAGGGGGGGGTGCCGATTCTCCGGGTGGGGCAGCTTGGGGAATTCTTGAGGATGTCTGGCCCATCCTCATGTTTATGTCGTACCTTTTGGTACTCACAGGGCTGCACTCAACTCTGCTCCTGCAGTACCCTTCACCCCTCTGTTCAGCACTTACATGATTTCAAGGGATACCTAGAGAGTTTTGCCTTCCTGGCAGCCAGTGTCAGTTTCCCACCCCCACCCCCCAGTGGATTCTCTTAATGTTGCTGTCATCTGTGGGTATAGATTTATTGCCAGATAGTTGAATTTTAGTCATACAACGGGTCACATTCTGTTTGTTTGTTTGTTTGTTTGCCATACCCAGCTGTGCTCAGAACTTATCTGTCTCTGTATTTGGGAATTACTCCTGGCAGGATTTGGGGGAGCATATAGGGTGTTTGGGTTTGAACCCAGGTTGTCCATGTGCAAAGCAAGCACTTTAAGACTTATTCTCCCTCCCACACTCACTCTCTCCTACTTCCACTTTCTCTCTTCTGCCTCATTCTTCCTGCAAAGCCACAGTAGGCAAGATCCTTGGAGAAGGCCTAAAGAGAACCCCATTTTTCTCTAGAGTATTTTTTGCTTATTTGTTTGTGTGTTTGTTTGAGACCGTACCAGTCAGTGCTGAGGGCTTACCCCTGGTTCTGTGCTCAGGGATCACCCCTAAAGAAGCTTAGAGGACCATGTGGGGTGCCGAGGATCAAATTTATAGTCTGCATGAAGGCAAGTGCCCTACCTGCTCTACTAACTCTAACCCCTAAGGTAAAAGTTCTTAACTTCGGGGCCGGAGAGATAGCATGGAGGTAGGGTGTTTGCCTTGCATGCAGAAGGTCGGTGGTTCAAATCCCGGCATCCCATATGGTCCCCTGAGCCTGCCAGGAGCGATTTCTGAACATAGAGCCAGGAGTAACCCCTGAGCGCTGCCAGGTGTGACCCAAAATCAACAACAACAACAAAAAAAGTAAAATAAAAGTTCTTAACTTCTTTGGGATCTGTGCAGAGAACTATTAGTTCCTTAATTTCTTAGAAAATTGTAGATATTTACTACTGAGTTCCAAGGGAGTTCCTCTGGGTAGACCTTAGAGGAAGAGTCCTTTGATGTCGGTGTTCGGGGGCCCCTGCTTCACATCTAGACCTGCAGAACAGTGTGTAAACTCCAGCCTGGACATGGAGACCTCTTTCCTGCTTCCTTTTGGAAGAGGGTTTCAGGCCACACCTGGTGGTACTTAGGGGACCCTCCTGAAGTCAGAGTAGGTTGTTTGCCATCAGCTTCCACGTTGCTTTGTGCTTGAAGAAGACTCTCAGGAAGACTCTTCCTCCTCGCATCCACATCCCACATTCCTGGGGCAGAGGGTGGGCAGACATGCTTATCCTTGCGAACAATTTAAAAAAACAAGTATACACTCAGACACTCACTCCCTTCCAACTGCTCCTCAGTTTATCTCAGGGTCACCTGATTCCCTCTGATACTTTTCTGCTGCTGTGTCATGTTTGCTATGGGACAGCATTTGTGTTTCAGTGTTCATTATTTCCTAGTTCTTTAGTGCAAGGTCAGGACCTGTTGTAGAATTTACACTCTGAATGTCTGTTTGGTTTTTTTTTTTAATCTTTTTTAACCTTTTAAAATATAAACTAGAACTAGAGAGTACAGTGGGTAGTGCTCTTGTCTTGCATGTGGCCAACCCAGGTTTAAATTCCAACACTTCAGAAGGTCCCCACTCCCCACCAGGGGTGATTTCTGAACACATGTAGGACTGAGTATGGCACCAAAACCAAAAATAAATGAAATAAAATCTAAATTGAATGTGAGTATCTAAAGAAGGGTATGCATGGACTTCATTTTTTGGGGACAATAAAATTGTATGGACGCAGCTAGTTGTTTCTGGTTGCATAAGTGTTTAGTGCATGAGTTTGGGTTATGATATCAAGCCATAAGGCTATGACAGAACTGGGAGCCAGCAGAGCTGTGAGGTCCTGGGAAAGGCCTTAAGGTCACTGCTAAGTACAAGCTTCTGGTACTTTCTGGTCAAATTACCACCACCAAGATGTGACATACATCCTGTCATGCATGTAAGCAGCACTGTATCCCTATGGAGCCTCGATTCCATGGGTGTATAGCTGGTGGAGACTGTCCTTCTGCACAAGCACCTGGTAAGAGTGATGTGGTAATGGGGTACATGCAAACCCCCTTCCCACCAGCAGCTCATGGATTACCAGGGGGTGGCAGGTGCCCTGGAAGGTGTTGATGCTCTTTTTGGGCCATATTTGGTGACTTAGACTATAGTTTCCAGCTCTTGAAGGCCAGGCCTGGCCACTGGTGGACAGCCCTGGCTCATGACCACCATTTACTTCCCTCAAGATGAGGAGGGTAGCACCCTGCTCAGCAGAAGGGCTGGACCACTCTGTTCTCTACTTAGATTGTCCAGAAATTCAAATCATGTTGCAGCAAATCTATGTCCGGTTTATTTGTTTATTTATTGCCAACTTAGATTTAAAAGAAATCAGAGTGATAATGGGTAGGGCATTTGCCTTGTATGCTGCCAACTCAGCTTTGGTCCCCAGCATCCCATATGGTTGCCCAAGCACTACCGGGAGTAATTCCTGAGTGCAGAGCCAGGAGTAAACTCTGAGCATTGCTAAGTGTGGGAGCCCCCCCCCCCCAATAGATACAGTGTCCTTTCCTGTGCTGTTCCTTCCCTAGGCCCTTAACCTGATGTCTTCCTAGTTCACCTCCTTGTGGGCTCATGCTGCTTCTGAAGCACCCTGAGTAAGGGAGCTGCTGGACGCTAGGGTGTAGATGGGCTTTGGGGAACACCCCTTACTTCGAGGTCTCTGCCGCACCTGTTAGTCTCACAAGCCTGATGTACTTTGGGCACTTCGTCTGCGTTTCTGGACCCTTGGCTGAAGCTCATCTCCCACCCACCACAGGTTCATTGCAGAAGAGGCTGTGGCCACTGGGGCCAAATGCGTCCTCACTCCCAGCCCCACCTGGATTGTAGACCCCATCGATGGCACCTGCAACTTTGTGCACAGGTGAGCATCAGTACTGATCACCCTATTCCAGTGCCCTCAGTGTCGTCTCTCCCAAGTGTTTCCCAATTCTTCCCAGACAACATTGGAGGCAGGCATATATAAGTAAACCAGCAGTTGGTTGACAGTCTTGTTAAAATTCTGTGTGCCCCAAGATCAGGATCCCCATTAGTGTGATCCTTCAGCAGACTCAGAGACCTGTGCTTTTCTACACCTGTAGTTCCTAGTGCCTGGAGTTTTGGGTTGAGTTGAAAAAAATACACTTTATGCAGCCTCAGATCTATGGGAGGCTCGGACAGCCTTTGAGGGCCGTGGCTGGCCCTGGGAATGTGACCTCCTCCATGTCACCTGAGATTAACACCACCTAATCAGACTCAGCAAACAGCCCTAAAGCAGGAGGTCTGTCATTCCTGAGCACAGAGTCAAAAATAACCCTTGAGGGGCCGGAGCAGTGGTGCAAGTGGTAGGGCATTAACCTAGGACAGACCACAAATTGGTCCCCCAAGCCAGGAGCCATATCTGAGCACATAGCCAGGAGTAACCCCTGAGAGTCACTGGGTGTGGCCCGAAAACCAAATACCAAAAAGAAAACAGTAACTCTTGAGCACTGCAAGGTGCGGTCCCAAAGCACAAAGGCTCTTAACTTTGCTGGAAGGTATGGAGCATGTTTACATTAGTGGGGTCCACACTCTCATACTGGGGCTCTGGGTGTGCTTATATATGTGTGTGTGCGTGCTTGCAGGCATGCGTGTGTGTGAATGCCTGTGTATGCAGGCTCTTGGGGTGTCTTCTCAGGTGGATGGGCTCTGGAGAGAGTTGGAGAATGTGCAGGAGGGCAGGTCTTTGTAGCCCTGGAGCACCAGCAAGGCTGCACTGCCCAGGAGGGTCCATCCAGCAAATCTTATTCCTCAGCATTGTAAGGACAGAAGCAGGTGGCAAAGTGCTGGAGTTAGGTCTTCTGCACCATGTCTCTGCTCAGCAGCCAACCGAGATCCATAGGACAGGTTTTTGGTATTTTTCCTATAGGTTATCAGTACCTGACCTTTTCTTGTTTTTAAGCTTCATATAAAGGATGGATTATTTTTAAAGACTGGCAGAGCAACTGAAAAGGTCACACAGCAAAGCTACAGGCAAACTTTGTTGTTACAGGCTGTGATATCATAGTACACGTGAGGAAGGTAAATTGTATTATCACCCAGCCAGGCCTCTGCAGGGTTTGTTTTCTCAGGCTGGCTGGCTGACTGGTGTATCACTTGGGGTCCCTACTGACAATCTCTGAGACATGTTTTGGAGGTCTCTGCTATTCCTTTAGTCTCTGAGAGCCTCTGGGTGGAATATGACCTGGACATTGTTGAACTGCTTCCATTTCCCACAACCTGCAGAATACTAATGTCTTTCAAGGTTCACTTTCAGACTACACCCTCAGCCAAGCCTGTTTGTCTTGGAAGCAGCTGGTGAAGTTGTGGGAAGTGGTTGTTTTAAAAAAAAATAAATAACAAGCCCAGCCCCGCTTTAGAAAAGGCCTCTGTGTCCTGGGTGCAGAGCCATGTAGCTTCACAGAGCTTTGTCAGAGCCTGCCTGCCGAGGGAAGATGGTCTGTACAGAGTGCAAACCTTTCTGTTTTCCTTTGCAGGTTCCCAACTGTGGCAGTGAGCATCGGATTTGCAGTGAACCAAGAGGTACATTGTGAGGTCTCAGGCTCCAGTTGGGGTTTGCTCTAGTCACCTTCCCTTCTGACTTCTTTCTCTGCCTTCATCAGGACTAGCCTGTCTAGCTCTGTGCTTTTCAAATCTGGGTTGGGGGGGCCACTCCTGGCCACCCTCACCCTAGTACTGACCCCATTTCCCCTGTGTTCTCTGGCTGATGCTCTGTGGAAAGAAAGTTCTGAACGCACGATTCAAGTTCTTCTCCATCTGGCCTCAAGGGCGTGGGAGCTGGTCACATAGTGGAGGAGCTCCTATTTTTGGAGGACATCTTTAATCCCAATATCCTATTAATTTTTCATTGGCCATTAACTATTAGTATGAGAATGTGACTCTTTCACGATTCCCATAAATCCTTGAAATTTAGCAATATTGTAGGACCTTCACAAAAGGCAGGAGATTAAGGCTTAAACTAGTTTTCATCAACATGGCCAGTGACACTTAGACAAGCCTTCATTTCCTTGTAGTTACTTCTATTTAAATAAGACTTGAGGGCCCGGAGGCCAGAGAGATAACATGGAAGTAGGGCATTTTCCTTGCATGCAGAAAGACAGTGGTTCGAATCCTGGCATCCCATATGGTCCCCTGAGCCTGCCAGGAGCAATTTCTGAGCATTGAGTGAGGAATAACCCCTGAGTGCTTCCAGGTGTGACCCAAACACCAAAAAAAAAAAAAAAAGAAAGAAATGAAGAGAAGAGAAGAGAGAAGAGAAGAGAAGAGAAGAGAAGAGAAGAGAAGAGAAGAGCAGAGAAGAGCAGAGAAGAGCAGAGAAGAGCAGAGAAGAGCAGAGAAGAGCAGAGAAGAGAAGAGAAGAGAAGAGAAGAGAAGAGCAGAGAAGAGCAGAGAAGAGCAGAGAAGAGAAGAGAAGAGAAGAGAAGAGAAGAGAAGAGAAGAGAAGAGAAGAGAAGAGACTTGAGGGCCTGGAAGGGAGCTCAATGAGTTGAGTACATGATTTGCAAGCAGAACTGGGTTTCATCCCAAGCACTACATGGTCCCTTGAGTACCCCACAAAATAGTTAATTAATATGAAAGAATGCTTGGTGTGTCTCAAAGCAGCTCTCAATCATTTTATTTTTCATTTCAGTCCTCAGTGTAAACTCCCTATACGGGAAATGAAAAGTCTATACTTCCATTAATGAGAACTTTAATCATGAATTGTATCTTATTTGGGGGCATGGAGGCTTGTTTGTCGTATTTTGGGGCCACACCCTGCACTACTCCTGGTTCTACATGCAGAGATCACTCAGAGATCCATATAGGGTATAGGAGATTGAACCCAGATTGGCTGCATGCAAGGCAAATGCCCTACCCACTGTACTATCTTTGTCTATCTCTCTCTGTGTTTTATTTTACTTATTTGGGATATGGGCCATGCCTGATAGTATTCAGGGTTTACACCTGGGTCTGTGATCAGGGATGACTCCTGATGGAGTTCAGGAAACCCTCTTTAAGGTCAGAAATTCAACCAGGGTGGGCTGCATGTAAGGGAAGCTGTGTGCTCTCTCTGCCCCAAGCATGACTGTTACTACAGGAATGTGGAGAAGGTGTTTCTAACCCATTTCCCTGTTAAATGTGATTCCTGAGAAGGATCAGGGACCTGGCTCATGCTGGTGAGGAGGGAAGAAGCACATGGGTGCCCCCCACCTTACCTCTTCCTCTCATCCCTATGGTGGTGATTCTTTGCTTATCAGGCAGCCTTAAGCGTGAGGCCCAGGGGATGTGGTGCTGCCCAGGCCCAGATGTGCTGGGGATCACTTGGTCCAGCCCCCACAGTGTTGCAGGAGACCATGTAGTTCTGGGACTCAGATTAGGCTCAGCCAAGCATGTCTTGTGCCTTGACCCCTTGCTAGCTCTCTGACCCCCAAACAGTTATTTTTTAAAGGAAATTTACTCTCATATCTAGGTCTAATTTTGAATCTAGACATTTTCTGAAAGACCGTTTTTCCTCATTACTGTGTCCATCAGCTTGCCTCAGACTCCTTCAGCCTGACCTCACTATGTTCTTTCCCATGTCCAGTAATTTAACAATGTTTGTCTTCTGTCCCACACTGTACCCTGCAGCTTGAATTTGGAGTGATTTACCACTGCACTGAGGAGCGGCTGTACACGGGCCAGAGGGGCCAAGGGGCCTTCTGTAATGGCCAGCGACTCCAGGTGTCCAGGGAGACAGGTGGGGGCCTCATCTCTCCCCAGTTCCTTTCAGATAAATAAATGTGAAGGGGAAATGCCGATGTGTCTAATCTTATAAGATGGTGCTGAAGGGGACTGGAGTGATTGTACAGCAAGCAGGTAAGGCACTTGTCTTGCATGTGATTGACCCAGACTTGATCTCTGGCACAGTCAGGTATGAGCCCTGAATACAACCAGGTGTGGCTCCAAAACAAAACACAGAATTGGTGATATTTTTATCACATTGTGGGATGGACAGGTCCAGCAGGAAAATGCAAGATAGAAACAGTATAGAAGAAGCTGGATTCTTGGATGGCTGATGGGAGCTTCAGGGGGTGCTTGCTAACTTCCTGCCCACATTGGGCTGGCAGGCCATCTGTCCTTTGTCCTTTTTGGGCTTCCCTTGCCTGCCTGCCTCCCTTCACTTACTATGGTCTTCAACCAATCTGTATAATCACTCCATTGTCTCCTGCCCACTGGCACACCTGTCTGGGCATCCGCAGTGACAGCAAAGGCTGGAGGTGTGTCCCCACACTCCAGTAGTGACTCTGGATCCCATGAGAGCACTGGTATCCAGCAGCAGCAGAGGCAGGTGGCGTGTTGGGGTGGGGGTGGGGGGCATGACACGACCCTGCCCCTGTCTGAAGGACAGAACCAGGCGGGACTCGGAGCCAATGGAGCACATCGGGGAAGGGGCAGAGAGGCTGTCCCAGAGGCTCCAGAGGGTGGGATAGATACACAGGCCAGTGACTGTGGAGTCCAGTCACTAAGTCCAGCAGCCAACTCCCCCTCTGGGTATTTTGTTTGGCTGGAGGGAAAGTAGTGCTAATTACAGCCACACATGCCAACAGTGAGCTGTGGCTGATTGTATAACTCAGTGGTGAGGGAGCATATTATTAAGAACACTCCCGCGACCTTTGCTCTATATCCCTTGATTTTAACACTCAGTCTTCTTCAAGCAATCCTGGGTCCGCTCCCTGCTACCATTGATGCGATCCTTCATGCCCCTTTGACCCTTCCCAGCTGCACGCAGGACCTGAACTCTATGACCCCTACCTTCTGTTAGCTGCTCTCATTTCAAACTTCAGTTGTGATTTAAAAAAATTCCTGACTTCAAGTCCCATGCCCTGTTTTCCACCTTGGCTACTTGTTGGGTAATTGGATTTGCACTGTGCACTGAGAAAGCCTTTGGCAGCAGCGTCATTCTGTAGCATCTCTCAGACCCTCAGCCTCTCCAAGCTTCAAGCTTTGTTCATGAGATGAAATGAGATGATGAGGGACCGTGTGATGGTGCAATGAAATTCTGTCTCAAATCAGAAAGTCATTATTGAAAAATAAACCCGAGACTTTCACTAGATCAGTGACTTGTAACCTGTGGTAGAAATGTGGTTTTGTTTCATTTTGTTTTGGTGCCTGGCAGGGCTCAGGGCTTATTCCTGAGCCCTGGTGTTCAGGGAACCATATGTGATGCTTAAGATAGAACTTAGATCAGCCACATTGCAAGGCAAGTGCTGTAGTATCTTTGCATCCTTCCCCAACTACCAGGTGTCTTTTTTTTATTTTTTTTACTTTAGTACTTTATTTAAACACCATGTGATTTACAAGGTTGTTCATATTACAGTTGTTTCTAGCGTTTCATGTTCCAACACCAGTCCCTCCACCAGTGTAACATTCCTCTACCATTGTCCCCAGTTGCCTACCCTCCCCCAAGCCTTGGCAGATACAAATAATTTACTTAATATTGCTTGTAACAACTAACTGATAATGGAATTGTCAGGAAAAAAATTTCCTAAAAGAAAATTTGTGAAAATTGTCATGTCTCACAGTAGGATCATTAAGACATTGTCTGAAGGTTTACTAAGCAATACACTGCTTGTTGAGCATTCTTTGTCATTGGTTTTGTTTTCTGAGCTTAGATGGCTTCTCTGATAATTTCACATCTTTTTGGTGTGTTTCTACTGAGGTGTCTGTATTGAAAAATTTAGAAAAATTTTTAGAAAATTGAGAAAAAATTGGAAATTTAGTTGCATATGCAACTGTGTACTCCAGGAGTTACAGGTTCTGAGGAGCTGGGCCAATGAGCTGATATGTCATCAGTTGAGGGTTGTGGGTGTGACTGCCAGGGCACGATGCATTTTTGAAGGAAACAGCCATGAAAACACCAACAACTCTTTTTGTTTGTTTTTGGGTCATACCCGACGGTGGTCAGGTTACTCCTGTCTCTGTGCTCAGAAATCGCTCCTGGCAGGCACGGGGAACCATATGGATGCCAGGATTTGAACCACTGTCTGTCCTGGGTCAGCTGCATGCAAGGCAAATGCCCAACCACTGTGCTATCTCTCTGGCCCACCAACAACTCTTCCCTCCCTTCCTCTTTCCTTCCCCTCTCCCCTCCTTCTCTACCTTCTCTTACCCTTCCCTCCCTTCCCCTTTCTCCCCCCTTCATCTTTTTGGAGATCTTCCCAACTCAAAGTGGAAAACCAAAACAAAGACACTATTCTTGCATTGAATAGGGATAAAGGATTAGAGGAAATATTTATCATTGAAGCCATAACTCATTGAAAACTTTCAAGTTTTATCATGCACTTGCACTGTTACAGATGTGTCCAACATAGATGGAAAGTGTCCCCAAGACCCATGTGACCCAACAACAATGTCCACAGCCCCTCCTCACACCCACCCAGCTGCCCCCTTCCCAAACAACTGCTTCATGCCAATATAGCTTCGGTTGCCTCCAGCTTACACTGTCACTTTCCAGCTGGTCATATGTCTAGTCATAGTCATAGTCGTAAGGCACAGACAATCTTGTAGAAAACATAATCAGAGTATCTGGATCACACTTCTTTAAAAATGAGCAGTCACTGCTGATGTTATTAAGCATCCTGTTGGTGTTTATATTTCCAAATATCTTGTCTTTCAGAAAATGATCTTCTAAAACCAAAGTTTGGGCCTTGCAAGTCTTAGTGGCTTCCAGGTCAGTCTACATTTCTAGGCCTATTCAGTGGAAGGAATTAGGAAAGATGTTGTATTTTTGGAATATAAAATTCCTCACAAGCTCACATTGGTATTCTCAATTCAAACTCAGGACACCAGAGAGTTATTCAGGGGTACTGAACATTTGTCTTGCTTGTGGCTGGCCCCAGTTTGATCCCTGGCAACCCATAATGTCCCTTGAGCATCACCAGTTATGATCCCTGAGCACAGAGCCAGAAGTAAGTCCTGAGTACCACCAGGTGTGGCCTAAGGACAAACAAAAATAATAGCAACCAAACTGGCTGCTTTTAGCAATGACAACTTAATTTAAGGTTTAATTGAGATCATATAAATTCTTTCATTCTGTATGTTTGAAGATTACAGGTCAGAGCCGGTCAGAGCACAGAGCTTAAGATACTTGCCTTGCACAGGATCGACCCTGGTTCAATCTCCAGCACTACAGATGGCTTCTCTAGCACTGTTTAGCATAAGCTAGGAATAGCCCCTGTGCATTGCTGAATGTAGCTCAAACCCCAAATGAGACAATTGAGTACAATTTCATGCTTTTTGTGAAAATATGCTACCAGACTGCAGTAACTACCGAAATGCCAATATCCCTCCACCAAGGCCATTAGCCCATCCTGCCCCTTCCTGCTCTGTGGTCTGAGTTTGTAGGTTTGTTTTCATTTGGTTTCTTAGGCTCCTCAAGAGTGAGATTATCTGGTGTTTATTTCTCTTCTTACCCTATTTTACTTAACGTGACCAGCCCCCAATTCCATCATGTTGTTGGCAGAGGACCAGATTTATATATATATTATACATTATATTGTATTTTATATTAAATTGTATATATTAAAATATATCGGTTTTTTTTACATTTTGATCCACACCCAGTGGCTCTCAAAGGTTGCTCCTGGTTCTGAACTCACTCTTGGCAGGGGAACCATATGGGATGCCAGGGGTCAAACCCAGGTCAGCTGCATTCAAGACAAATTCTTTACCCTTGTGCTGTCGCTCCACCCTTTCGTCTTTTTGCTGTTGTTAACCAGAGTTATTAGGTGTCTAAGTGATGCTCAGGTGACCATAAAGTGATTCTCAGCCAACCAGGGTACTGCTTGGGGCCCTTTAGTGCCAGGGACCTCAGGGCCATTCTGGCAGTGCTCTGGGAATCCCCAGGCCTATACCTGGCAGTGTTCCAGGGACCAGGTGGTATGGGAATCGAACTGGGGTTAGTTGCATGCCAGGTAGACACCTTAACTCCTGAATTATCTCTCCAGCTCCTTCCCAGAGCCAAGGAGTATTCAAGTGTGTATATACTACAGCCTCTTTTCCACTCATTTTGCTCATTTTGAACATGTATATTGTTTCTGGATCTTGGCATTATCAACAGCTCTGCAGTGAATGAACACAGGTCTGCTTTTCTCCTCAAAGTAGTACTTCTGTGTTCCAGGAACTGATGTGCTGGATTGTGTAATTTCTCCAGTTTTAATACTTTGAGAAATCCTCCTACAATTTTTCAGAGAAGCTGATCCAGTTGTCATTTCCAGCATATGAGGCATTTTTGCTTTGCACATGGCTGATCCTGTTTCAATCTCCGGCATCTTATGCGGTTTCCCAAGCAGAGTTACCTTTTAGCACCACTGAGGATGCACCTTCCTCGAAAAAATGTGTCTTTCCCTTTTCTCCAGACTCTCAGCACAACTTGTTGTTTGTGGCCCTTTTTGATGGGGGTCATTCTCCCAGTTTTGTGGTATAGCTAATTGTTATTTTTATTTAAGTTTGTGGGGGTTTTTTTTGTTTATTTTTGTATCATTTTGTCTGTGGGGGATGCTTTTATCTTTAGCTAATTCCCTCAGGGATCTGTAAACTCTAATGAAGTATGTTCGTTCTGCCACCAACTGGAGATGCTCATTTAGATATATTGCTTCACTGTTTTTTTTGTTTTTTTTGTTTTTTTTTTTTTTTTTTTTTTTTTTTTTTTTTGGTTTTTGGGTCACACCCGGCGGTGCTCAGGGGTTACTCCTGGCTGTCTGCTCAGAAATAGCTCCTGGCAGGCACAGGGGACCATATGGGACACCGGGATTTGAACCAACCACCTTTGGTTCTGGATCGGCTGCTTGCAAGGCAAACACCGCTGTGCTATCTCTTCGGGCCCTCTTCACTGTTTTTTAATTTAGAAGAATGGCTTTATAGAAATTGATTTTAATTTGTACGTAAGAGTACATTTAAAAGTACATTTTTCCAACGAGATAGTACACTGCTTGCCATGAATGTGACTGGTCTAAGTTCAGTCCTTGTCATTCCCTATGATTCCCTGAACACCCCATCAGGAATAATCCCTGAATGCCTGAATGCAGGGCCAGTAGTAAGCTCTGAATACTGCTGGATATAACACGAAAAAAAAATTTTTTTTCCTATAGTGAAATCTATAAGCACAGCATAACCATGGACAGTATCATGTCATGACACTTCAGATAAATGAAATCGAAATAAAATTTAGAAAGTTCAATATGTCCAAAAAATTTAGCTTCTCTCCTGCCTTCTTACCCCATTTTTTCCTTTCCCATATAATCACCATTAAGTGACCAGAGACAGTACAGGGTATAAAGAACTTGCCTTGCCAATCTTGGTTTCATCCAGACATCACATATGGTCCTCCAAGCACCACCATGAGTGACCCCTGAGCAGAGCCAGGATTAAGCCCTGAGCACTACTGAATGTGACCTCTAAGACCCATTTTTTAGTTCAAACTTACAATAATAAATAATAATTGTTTAATGGTTTCTTCTTCATTGTTATTCTATATGTGTGGTTTTTGGGGTTTGTTTGGGTGGGGTTTTTTGGTTTTTTTTTTTTTTTTTTTTTTTTTGGCCACACTCAGCAATCCTCAGGGCTTACTCCTGGCTGTATTCTCAGGGATCACTCCTGACAAGCCTTAGGGACCACATATGGCACAAGGTCAGGTCAGCTGTGTGCAAAACCTACTATATATGCTGTACTACTAACCCTAACCCACTACTTTGTGTGGTTTTTTGGGTTTGGGTTTTTTTTTTTTTTTTTTTTTTTGGTTTTTGGGCCACACCCGTTTGACGCTCAGGGGTTACTCCTGGCTATGAGCTCAGAAATCGCCCCTGGCTTGGGGAGACCATATGGGACGCCGGGGTTCGTCCTACGCTAGCACTTGTAAGGCAGACACCTTACCTCTAGCGCCACCTTCCCGGCCCCTTGGGTTTGGGTTTTTTTAATTGTTTTTTTTTTGCTTGTTTGTTTGTTTGGGTCACACCCAGCAACACTGAGGGTTACTCCTGGTTCTGCTCTCAGAAATCGCTCCTGGCTGGCTCAGTGGACCATATGGGATGCCGGGATTTGAACCACCATCCATTCTGGATTGGCTGCATGCAAGGCCAAAACCTTACTGCTGTGCTATCTCCGGTCCTTACTTATATGTTTTAATATTTTAAATAGGTGTTTTGTTTGTTTTCATTCTCTATATTGGTATAACTTTTGGAATTTAGACAGGTATCTATTTTATGTTCCAGCAACTTCATTTAATTTTTTTCCTAATATGCCTGCTTTCTCTTTTGGGGGGAGTGGTTATTGACTACTGGTTCTCTAGTATCAGTGAAGCTAGGCTTGCTTTAACTTCTTCCCCCTGAATTGTACAATTCAGGCTATGATTTAGAGGTAACTCTGAGGCAAAGCTTCATCTGGTTTATCCCCCTCCCCCAACCATCTGCTTACTTCAGTGATGGTTCTGTGCATTGGCAGGGCCACTAGCTGTGTCTTGTCACCCTGAAATTGTTCAGGATTTATTCTTGGTTTTAAAAGTAAATCTAGACTTGATCTACTACCAGTCCTTTGTGTATGTTTCTCCAATCATTTTGGTTATATAAAGCTGACCCTAATAGAATGTTTTTGGATTTTTGGATTTTAGAACCAACCCATGGGAACTTTTGTTTATAAACATTCTAGTTTTTGATACTTATGCATTACAAGTCTAAATGGAGCATTTAATTGTTTCTGATGGTGCTCAGGGCTTACTCTGTGGCTCTACACTCAGGAGTCACTCCTGGCAGTCAATGCTCCTGAGATCATTTGTGATGCCAAGGATTGAACCTGTGTCAGACACTTGCAGTGCAAGTTTCCTACTATCTATCTCTCCGACCTCTTCTATTTTCTTTTTAAGAACTAAAAGTTCATCACATATTCACACTAGTTATTTATCTATTTCCTATTGTTCCCTCTGCTTTAAGGTGCTGTTCTTTGCCAGGAGCATACTTGCTTGTGAAACTTGTACACTTTTTCTGGGATAGGAGATTCCCCAGCAGTGCTCAGAAGCCTTGAGGGGCCATTCCCAGAGCTGCTGGGGACCATTAGGGCTTCACCCAGTGTGGTGGAGGTGAGGGTAATTAATTGCTGGGGATCAAGCCTGGAGCCTCCCACATACAAAAAGGCATGAATTCTAGTCTAGACCTTTGGGTTCTCTCCTCCATGTTTCCATACACATTTAGTTGTCGTGCTTATACACACTTATTTGGGGTGCAACAGAGAATAAGCACTGCTGTGACAGAGATCCCAAGAGGCAGCACATTCTGGTCATATCATGTAGGGTAGTATATTCTGGCTCTTAGTTCTCTGGGTCCATATAATATATTCATTTAATTTATTTTTATGGTGGCCACAGCCAGTGATATTCAAGTTACTCCTAGCTTTGTTCTTAAGGTCATTCCTTGTGGTGCTCAGGGGACCATGTGATTGAACCCAGGGTCCCCAGCATGCAGTATATGCATACTCTCTGGCCCAGAATATTCTCTTGGGAAAGAATTATTTTCTGAAATGAATTTTTTGTTGAGAAGTGTGGCATAGTTTTACCTTTTCCCAGATCTATTTAAAGCCTAACATAATAGACAGAGAGGTAGAGCGGAAGATAGAGACTAGAAGAGACACAGGACAATGATGAAGTACACTTTGGTGATGATGAAATACAGTAACTATATATAAAACTATAAGCATGAACACAATAGTAACCTTGTTATCTTAAATACAGTCAAAATAATTTAAATAGAGGACCAAGGAATCTGGTACAATGGTAAAGTGCATGCCATGTGTGCCCATTACCACAAAAAGAAAAAAAAGAGGAAACACTTAAACATTTCTTTTTTTTTTTTTTTTTTGGGGGGGGCCACACCTGGTAACGCTCAGGGTTACTCCTGGCTATGCACTCAGAAATTGCTCCTGGCTTGGGGGACCATATGGGACACCGGGGGATTGAACCGCGGTCCGTCCTAGGCTAACGCAGGCAAGGCAGGCACCTTACCTCTAGCGCCACCATGCCGGCCCCTAAACATTTCTAAAATAATCTTCTTGATTTAAATCAGCATAGTGCAATGTGATTTAGTGGTTTGGAAGTTTTTGTTAATGTCAGATTAAAATACGTCATCTGATTGATTTGTTGACTCAGAATTAGTGACTCCTCTTAAACTTTTGAGTTGTGATATGGGGTTGTGTGATTGAATATCTAAGTGAAGAAAAATCTTCAAATTTTGTTTTTAAATAAATTTCTTTATGATTATCAAGGAAAAAAAAGAACTGAATGGTCTACTTTAAAAAAAAAATAAAGCTTGACATAATAGAAGACAATTAGATTCTCCCAGATGCTTCTGTATTTAACCTGTTGTAATACACTGTTTTGCTGTGTGAAGCAATCTGACCCTCCATAGTTTGTTTGGAAAAGAGAAGAACTAAGAATATTCAGATAAACTTTTCTTTTTTTTTTTTTTTTGGTTTTTGGGCCACACCCTGTGACGCTCAGGGGTTACTCCTGGCTATGCGCTCAGAAGTTGCTCCTGGCTTCTTGGGGGACCATATGGGACGCCGGGGGATCGAACCGCGGTCCGTCCTAGGTTAGTGCAGGCAAGGCAGGCACCTTACCTCCAGCGCCACCGCCCGGCCCCAGATAGACTTTTCGATAACAGTGGATCATTTCCTTTGATGCTGTGCTGAGACTCAAACTTTGGTGATTCCCAGAAAGTTCATTGCTGTGGGGCATCTCAAGATAGGTCAATGACTTTGGAAGCTTCCAGAGCAAGAGTGATTCAAGCCAACTTCGATTTTTCACTTCTATAGCTCCCTCTTCTGTTGTGTTTGCTTTTGGTTTTGATTTTCTAATTTCATCTCTATTCTGTTTTCAAAGAGTTGACTGTCCCTAGCTAGGTGTTGGTCGTTGTCCATTTTCAGCTCTGTTGTTCTTGTGTCCTTGATGTTCTCTTTTCTTTGTCCCTGTTCTTTATATTGATTCTATTTGGAATTCACTCCTCCTATAAGTAGCTTGTCCTCACAGCTGGATCCTGCCCTAATAGAACCCTAAATCAGTTATGGCACAGTCCATCTGGCTACTAGGTTTCATCCCTGGGCCTGCCCTTACTCACCTGCCCCAGGTTCACATATCAGTATGTGTGGTCCTTTACACCCAACTGTGCTCATTTCTGCAGAGTGACTATTGGGGACCTGGAGATTCTGTATTTCTTTGGTTCTACTTCATGCCCCACCCATCTTTCCTCTTTGCTGGCTGCCACATGGCCTTGTAACTTCTGGACATTTGCCCTACCAACTTGTGTTTCTGGTTTAGATGAGTCTTGTGAATATTATGTGTATAGTGTTGTCTTTTTGTCCTCCTAGCTCTGGCTTTGTATTAGAGATGACTTGGAGAGATTAAAAATAAGATGATACACAGGTTTCCAGTTTAATTGTTCATAGATGTATGCAGGACCAGAGATTATACCAGGACCTCACACATATAGGACAGGTATTCAACCACTGAGCCACATCCAGACCTCTCAGTTCAAGCTTTCTCAGGAATCTCAAAATACTAAACCCCTTTCCCCATTACAGTTTGTTATTTTAAAATGATGTATTCATGTGAAAATCAAATAAATGGAGCCAGAGTAATAGCACAGTTGATAGGGTGTTTGCCTTGCACATGGTTCATACTCAGCATCCCATAAGGTCATCTAAGTACCACCAGCAGTGATCCTGAGCATAGAGCTAGGAGTAATTCCTGAGAACTGCCAGATGTAGCCCAAAAACAAACAAAAATCAAATAAATGAAGTAGAAGCCCGAGAGAGAGCACAGTGGTAGGGCATTTGCCTTGCATATGGCCGACCTGTGAGAGGCCCAGTTCAATATCAGGCATCGCATATGGTCCTCTGAGCCTGCCAGGGGTGATTTCTGAGTGCAGAGCCAGGAGTAACCCCTGAGCACTGCTAGGTGTGGCCCAGAAACCAACCAATCAATAATAGATGAAGTTTAAAAAAAAATAAATGAACTGGTTTAAGATGAGCAATTAACATTAATAATGCTGACATTGGGATTGGAGAGAAAAAATAGCAGGAATGGTACTGACATATATTCAATATATATTCAATCCCTGGTACCACATATTACCTCTTGAGCCCTGCAGGAATGATCCCTTAGCAGAGAGCCAATAGTAAACCCTAAGCATTGCTAAGTGTGACCCCAAAATTAGAAAAGACATGAATCCTCAGCAGCCCATATGATTCCCCAGGAATATGTCCTGAGCATTGCAGGGTGTACACACACACACACACACACACACACACACACACACACACACACACACACACACACTTCAAAATATGGTACCACCTTTTTTGGAAGACAATTTGAGAAAAATTTTCAAAATCTAAAATGGAGTCACTGATTCAGAAATCTCACTTCTGTCACTCTTCAATGACATCAACATCACAACCTATATGAGGAAAGAATCACCCTTATTTAGATGAGCAGAAACTACGGGCGTTTTGGGAGGGGTAAGGGTCTAGTGAGAACATGGACAGTTCTTTCAAGTGAATAAGAGTTGAGTTTGTCACTACAGGTACAGAAGCTGGTGGAAGGTGTCTATGACACATTGTCCCAGCAAAAGAGTAGGTAACAGATTAACACGCAGAACTTGCTCAAACATGGGTGTGGTATCTGTGAATGGGAGTGTAAGAACTGGAATAAGGAAGTAAGAAGGCAAGAGGATCACAGCTCCCCTCTCCTTGACCTCTTCTAGGATGGCACGTCCTTCTTCACATTCTCTGGCTAACATCACATGCTTCCCATCCAGTTGGGTTTTCTTTGTTCAATTTTGGATGTTGACCACATCCAGCAATGTTCAGGGGTTACTCCTGGCTCTGAAATTAGGAATCATTCCTGGTGGGCTCGGGATCATACAAGATGCTGAGGATTGAGCTTAGGTTGGCAACGTGTAAAGTAGATGCCATACACTCTGTACTTTCTGACTCTTGTTTGGGTTTTTTGTTTTGTTTTGTTTTTGTTTTTGTTTTTTGTTTTTGTCATACCCAGCAGTGCTCAGGGGTACCTGCTGGCTCTACACTCAGATATGGCTCCTGGCAGGCTCGGGGGACCATATGGGATGCCGGGATTTGAACTACCATCCTTTTGCATGCAAGGCAAATGCCCTACCTCCATGCTATCTCTCTGGCCCCCTCTTGTTTGGTTTTAATTTTATAATGTAGCAGGACATCCATCCCCCAAAGCACAATGTTATACTTTAAGAATGTTTTAATGAAAATATTTATAATTCACAATTCATTTTCTTTTTGTTTTTGGGTCACACCTGGCAACGCTCAGGGGTCATTCCCGGCTCAGAAATCGCTCGCAGGCTCGGGGACCATATGGGATGTCTGGATTTGAACCACTGTCCTTGTGCATGCAAGACAAACACCTTACCTCCATTATATCTCTCCGGTTCCCACAATTCATTTTCTAATAAATGTGTTGTGCACATGATTACGTTCTTCGGCTAGCCAACAAAACTCTGCTTAACTGCAAATTTTTGCCCACAAGGGCCTGAGAGATACTAATTAAGTTCCATCCCAGAACCCCCTAGAGTTCCCTGAGCCCAATAGGGCTGATTGATCTCTAAGCACAGAGCAAGGACTTAGCTCTGAGCACCACCGAGTTCAAGGGAGAGGGGGACAAATCCCAAAAATTCTGCCCATAAATCTTGAAATAAGTGTCTCCTCAGCATTGACATGCTTGGCCTGTGATTCCTTTTCCTTCAAAAGTATGTTTCCCCCAGGATTCTCAAATAAAAATTTTTTTTTTTTTTTTGGTTTTTGGTTTTTGGGCCACACCTAGCATTGCTCAGGGGTTACTCCTGGCTGTCTGCTCAGAAACAGCTCCCGGCAGACACCTGGATTGGCTGCTTGCAAGGCAAACACCGCTGTGCTATCTCTCCGGGCCCAATTTTTTTTTTTAAGGTTTGGGCTCACCCATTTTCTATACCTCAGAAGAGCTCAGTATTTGTATCTCAAAGGGGTTCATTCAGGTCTTCTTGCTGCAGGACTGGTGACAAGGCAACTTCTGTCTATCATCTCTTGATCTTTTACTTCCTGGAGAAAATCCATCACTGGGCCCCACCTCTGCACATAGCATCACACCCCATGTTGTGGGCACAGCCCAGTGTACCCACAGAGGTGCCTGGTTATTTCATCCTTAGTGACGCATGTGCCTGGCAAAGAGTGATTCAGGCTCAGATGTGGAGCAGGCTGGTTTCAGGAAGTCTTTCAAATGTCAGAATGCCTGAAAGATGGGGGATGGGGTGGGGAGGAGGTATAGGGCTCTTGCCTTGAATGACCTGAGTTCAATCTCCAGTTCCACTTAGGGTCCTAAAGCACCACCAAGAGTGATCCTTGAGCACAGGGTGAAAAGTGCCACCAGGTGTACCCAGAAACAACCAAAAAAAAAATTAAAATAAAAAAAAATTGAGTTAGAATTATGTTTCTTCCTCTTCACAGGGTCCTCTTTTTCAGCATCAGTTGAAATTGATTTAAATATCGAAAATCAGGGTCTGAAGACATAGCATGGAAGTAGGGTGTTTGATTTGCATGCAGAAAAACAATGGTTCGAATTCCGGCATACCATATGGTCCCCTGTGCTCTCCAGGAGCGATTTCTGAGCATAGAGCCATGAGTAACCCCTGAGCACCGCTGACCCAAAAACAAACAAACAAACAAACAAAAAGCATGTATAAGATGCCCAGCTGTAATGCTGCTCTGACTCATCCAGGACTCGATTTTTCTCAGCTGGGGAACTTTGCTTTCTCTTGCAGATCTCTCAAAGGCCCTGATTTTAACAGAAATTGGTCCCAAGCGTGACCCTACGACTCTGAAACTGTTCCTGAGCAACATGGAACGGTTACTCCATGCCAAAGCTCACGGGTATGAAGCTACTCGGGGCCCAGGTGGGAAGGCACCAGCCATCTGCTTCTAGACGCTCAGGGATTAAGGATGGCTCACAGTCTGGGCTGGGAAGTGGGCACGCACTGCCTCTGCCTGCTTGGGGGACCTGGTGCAACTGGGAGATGCATAAAGGACTTTTATTTATGGCAGATCACCTCAAGGAGCTGGAGAACCTAGTGTGCTGAGATCCTGGTTGAATAACATTGCTCTAGAAAATATTTAGAAAAATTAAGTCCAAATGCCCTGTTTCCTGCCAGGAGCTGGTGCTGGAAGCTGCTCGCTGCTGAGGGCACTAGGAACCCAGTGAGCTACATGAGCCTGTTTGGGGAAAGCGCCCCTTCCTTCAGGAATATGCTTCTCCAGACCTTGAGTTTCTACTCTGGGCTTTGTTGGAAGACACGCTGTGGCTCCATTTTACTCACATATACTTAAATAAGTGAACATATTTAAATAAATAAATAAAGTGTGTGTGAGATCCAGTGATACCCAGGCCTTGCTCCTGGCTATAAACTCGGGGATCACTCCTGGCAAGCTCAGGGATGCCAAGAATTGGACTTGGGTTAGTTACATGCAAAGCAAGTGCTCTGGCCACTGTACTATGGCTCTGGCCCCTAAAATACATATGTGTTTGTATTTGGAGGGGACACCACCCGTGGTGATTAGGAGGGGCTATTGTAACACAGGCTTGTGGCTCAGAGGTCACTCTCAGTGCTTTTTGGAATCAGGCAGTACAAGACTGGATCGCACTAGCTGGCCAAGCCGCTGGCTCCCTGCACTGGGACTCATCTCGGCTGGAGTATACATACCCATGATTTGGAGTTTTGGGGCCCCACTCACACCCGCATCTGCGTTCTCTCTGCTCCCTCCAGGGTCCGCGTGATTGGCAGCTCCACCTTGGCGCTCTGCCTTCTGGCCTCGGGAGCTGCTGATGCCTATTACCAGTTTGGTCTGCACTGCTGGGACCTGGCTGCTGCCACCGTCATCATCAGAGAAGCAGGTGGCATCGTGATAGACACTTCAGGTGAGTTCCTCTGCCCTTAGCCATTGGCTGACAGCAACCTACCAGGTGCATGAGAGCTTCCAAAGTTGGTGCCCACTCCCTTTCCACCTTATCTCCTTCTTGCTACTCACTGCCTCTAGGCGAGCCAGGATTAGGACAGACAGCAAGACAAGAATACTACCAGTATTTGAGAAATGGTACCACCCCTTCTTCAAAAATAAATTACTTAGCATCTCCCCTCCCTGTTAGCTGCACCCAAGACAACCAGTGCCCTGACTGGTTCCAGCTCTCCTCAAGGGTGGTATGAGCCCACTGTACAGATGCAGATGAGGAGATCCTGGCCTGGGAGGTGGTGCCCTAGACCCTGTCAGTGTTAGAAGGAATCCAAGGAAAAGCTGTTGCTTCTGGCTTCAAAGTCACTACAAGCCAGGATCTGGCTTCCAGGGGCAGATCCCCCAGTGCCACAGCATACTGAGTCATCCTTTTGCACAGGCAAAATATACATCACTGTTTAAAAGGAATTAATGAAGTTGTGGTAAGGGCTGGAGAAATAGTACAGTTTGGAAAGTGTTTGCTGACAATCTAGGTTTAAACCCAGCATCCCATGTGGTCCCCTGTGCTCACCAGGACTGATTCCTGAGTTTATAGCCAGGAGTAACCCCCAAGCATTGCCAGATATAACACTCCTCCAAAACTAGCAAAGTGAATTCTTTCTTGAGGGAGAGGTTTTGGCCATGAAGCTCAGAGGCCTCTTGACCCTATGCTCAGGATTGAGGGGTCAGAGTAAGACTGCAATACTTTATGTTGTGAACCAACTCTCCAGCCCTACACGACCCTTTTTAGAGCCTGAATTCTCCTAGCTTTTTTATTAGTGGAAATTTTGTGGCTCTTGTGTATATAGGGGATCTTACTTGATTTCTTCTCCTTCTTCTCTTTCTTAAAGGTATTAATTATGATAATAGAAAAATCTAAAAACCTGGTGGGGTTACATAGTACAAAGGCTAAGGTACTTATCCTGCACACAGCCAACCCCAGTTTGATCTCCAGCATCACATATAATCTCTTGAACACAGAGGCAGGAGTAGCTGACACAACTTGCTATGACTTAAAAACCGAAAAAATGACCAAGCAGTGTTCCCTGTACATGACAAGGCAGAGGAAACTAGGCTTACTTACTTAAAGCGACCACTCTTAGCTAGAGACTGTACTGAAGTAAGGCCAACCTAAGATTGATTGATTCCCCAGCACCACATGTGGACCCCCAAGCCTGCCAGAAATGATCCCCTGAGTACAGACCCTGGAGTAAGCCCTAAGCACCAGCAAGTGTGGCCCCTTCAAAAAATAAAAACCATTGGGCCCAGAGAGGCAGAACAGCGGTGTTTGCCTTACAAGCAGCTGATCCAGGACCAAAGGTGGTTGGTTCGAATCCCGGTGTCCCATATAGTCCCCCATGCCTGCCAGGAGCTATTTCTGAGCAGATAACCAGGAGTAACCCCTGAGCAACACCGGGTGTGGCCCAAAAACCATAAATAAATAAATAAATAAATAAATAAATAAATAAATAAATAAATAAATAAATAAATAAATACCACAACCATTCCAAGCACAGAGATAATACATCGACAGAGACTCTTGCCTTGGCATTCCTCAAGCCTGATTGGAATCCCCGCTCCTACACCACACATCAACACAGGCCCCCTAAATGGGGCAGTGGTGAAACAAACATGAAAAGGTAAAGAAAACTTTTTGTTTTACTTTTGTTTTTAAACTTCACTCAGCAGAGCTCAAGGCTTACTCCTGATTGTGTTGAAGAATCTCTCCTAGGGGGTTCAGGGGGCCATATGGGATGCCAAGGATTTAACCCAGGTCAACTGTGTGCAAGACAAGCACACTATGCACTGCTGTCTCTTCAGCCACAAGAAAAACTTCTTGAATCTTCTATTAAAAAAAAAAAAAAGCCCCTTCAGGGCCAGAGTAATAGTATAGCAGGTAGAATATTTGCTTTTGCACACATGACCCATATTCGATCCTTGGCATCCTGTAGAGGATTAAGCCTGGCACTGCCAGGTAAGGCCCAAAAAACAAATAATGACAATAATAATTCCTCCTAACCTTGTATTCCAGCACAGTTTCTGAGTGGGGGAATGGAGGCTGAAGTTTGAACTCTGACTCTGACTAGCATCTGTGCTTCCAGACCACAGAGAGGGAACCTCATTGTTGGAATTACTCAGCCCTTGTATTTCTCTCTGTCCCCAGGTGGACCCCTGGACCTCATGTCCTGCAGAGTGGTGGCAGCTGGCACCCAGGAATTGGCTTCACTCATAGCTCAGGCACTGCAGACAATTAACTATGGGCGAGACGACGATCAGTGACAAAGAACAGGACCAGGATGAAAAGAACAGATCACCCAGAACTGAGGGGCTTTCCTAGGCCCACAGGAGGTGCCATGGCCCCCCTCACTATAGTACAGTACAGAGCATTCATATGTGCCGCTCCACAAAATGTGGCTGCTTCCTCCTGGATTTGCTCTCTATAATCTCACCCAAATCTCACCTGATATTTGGACTATGTGATCTCAGTCTACATACGAACATACACACAAAAGCACACATATGCACGCGCACACACACACACACACACACACACACACACATATATGCACCTCCTTACCCAACAAGGTAACTCTCAGGTAATATCGCTTTAGAACTGCTGAGGAAGCGGACTTGTTCTCAGGCCCTCCCCAAGGTACTTCCAATGCAATAAATCAGAGCAACAATCTCAGCAGCACTGTTTCTCTACCTAAGTGTCACCTCTGGAACCACAGTTTTGGAAAGTTTGCCTGGGAAAACCCAAAGGTGACAATGCTTGTGGGCCTTGAGGTGAAACATTGATCAACCAATTCGATTGGTATTTTGGGCCTGCAGGTGGCCTGTTAAGGTAGGCCTGGAGTTAGAACTGTCCTATGCTTAGCTCCCCATTCCAGGGCATCTGGGTTCAAGTCCATGCTGCACTTTGCTTCATCACCATTAGCCTGCAGCTGCAGTAGCTTGAATCTTTTGGGTTTCTCTTGCTCGCTTCTATAATGTTGATACTCTTTGATAGTGTCTTAATATTATTGGGATCATTCCTGGCAGGTCTCGGGGACACTGGATGCTGAGGACTGGACCCACATGCAGTGTGGGTTCTTTACTTGCTGTACTATCTCTGACTTGCTAGTGTTGTAATTTCTTGACTGTTCATAAAGAACTGCGAGTACGAGGGGTAGGGGAGACCCTTGGGCACCCCTTGAGGTCTCTTGAGGTTGTTCATGAATCTGCCCTCCAGTGCTCTTAGAATGGCTCAGCCCCATCTGTCTCACTCTGTCAGCCCACACTCTCCTTGTCCACAGCTTAGTCCAGGATCCCACCAAGTATCTTGTTGAAATCTAGAATCTCAGTGATGTTGCCATCTGATATGTTACCCTCTGACCATAATGGGGTTTGGAGAATTAAAGGTAGCGCTCCCTTCCATCACTTGGCTGGATAGCACAAGCCTGCCACTCAGCACCATGGTCTCCTGGCTGGCACTGTAGAGGGCAGCACTGACGAGCTATCCTGAAACCTGGGTGTTTCACATATCAGCCAATTTTGTGCTAGTCTCCTGCTTACTGAACTGGAGGAAACCAAAGCAATACTTGCTGGTCTCCCAGGATGACTGCAGGGTGACTCCAAGGCCACCACTCAAGTCAGGTGCTTGGGTACTTGGGACAAGACAAGAGGCCCCTGGGCTAAATCTGAAGTAAAGCCTAGATAAGATCAAACAAGCCACATTAGCACCGAGGTGCAGAAATCGATCTTGCTCTCTGATAATGGGCTGGAGCTTTAACAGCAGGAAGGTCGCTTGCTTTGCACATGACTGCCAACCTCTGTTTAATTTCTGGCATCCCATATGGTTCCCCCAAGCCCACCAGGAATGATACCTGTGCAGAGCCAGGAATCAACCCTGAACACGGCCAGGTATAACCCAAAAAGAAGCTAATGGGTCAATTCTGAGCTTCAGCCCAGGTGCTACCTCCATAGGAGAAGCAGAGACCCTTCTGCAGGACGAGGAGGTGTTCATGGTCCCTGCACCACCATAGGCCAGGATATGGAGCTAAGTAGTCTGAGCTCCTTAATGCCAAAGTTTGGACCCCCCAGAAACCCAGTGGCTACCAACCTGCCTTCGAAGTCATCCAGGAAAGGAAGCTGACTCAGAGGACCATAGTTCATTTAAGGGATGTGGTAGACCCAAAGTTCCATCCCTGCCACCACAGGCCCCCACCCCACTACAGCTGAATGTAGACACAGGTCTTCAAACTTACTTAACAGGTCCAGGTCAGAGGGGCAGACTCAGACTATAGTTTTAAAAAAACTGAACAAATTCCCATGTACACTACATATTTTATTTTGAAGCATAAAAACAAAAAATTATTTTTGAAATACAGTATTAAAAATGAAGAACAAATGGTTAAATCAATAAACTTACCAGTATTTCAATGGGAACTGCTTTTGGAGGGCCATATTTTGAGGACCTCTGCCAGAGACTGAGAGGAGTCGAGAGACAGAAGGAGGGATGTGAGAGATTGCTGCACACATCCCACGCATGCGTACTGTGGGCCTAAACAAGTTGGCTGCTAAGCAGGCAGGCAACAGTGGCGAAAACATCCAGTGGGATAAATAAATGTCTTTGACAGACTGCATGTAACCTGTGGGCCATAGTTTAGGGACCCGTGCCCTAGTTCAAGGCCATCAAGTCCACACAGGACTGGCCATTACACTACCACATACTGCTTGAGAAATCTCCCAAGACAAGTGCAGCTGGCAGTTTGCAGCCTCATTGTGGCCTTGAAAAGTGATGTTGGGCCAATGGAGCCATCCATATTTTTGTACTGGGTTTTGCCCTGACCTGTTTCTTTGACTCCTTTTAATCTAAGCATCTTACAGTCTGAGTCTTCAAAGGTCTTTATGTCCTTATCACCAGGCTGGTGAATGAAAGGGAAAATGGTCTTTCTTTTTCATCATTATATAGCACTAAGCAAAGACAAGCCGGAGGGGTTGGGCCCTGAGTTCATGCTAACGTGTTTAAATGTGACCTTAACAAAGTCACTTGGCCTTGAGCCTTTTTCAAGGGGTCCATATTGCCCTGGAAGGGCCATGAAATAAATGGCAGGTGATATTCTTCTACTGTTTAATATTCAAACAAAAAGATCTGGTTCCACTAATGTGGAAAACTAGAGACATCCAGTTTATAATACACTTCAAACAGGCTTTGCCTGCCTACAAAACTATTTATACCCTGTTCATGGTCCCATGGTCATTCTGAGACCAAGATGATCACATGAAAGTTACATCCTGATACTTTCTTCCATTGTCGTGAGATATCAAGACATTTGTGGCTTTATCTGAAGTTTGTTTACTTTGTATACGGGGTCACATGCAGCAGTACTCAGCGGCTACTCTAGGCCTAGTGCTTGAAAGTTACTCCCAATAGTGTTCAGGGGACCATATGGTGCCTGGAATGGACTCTAGGGCTCCAGCATGCAAAGTGGCACTCATCTCCTTGCCTTCGATTGTGTGTGCGTGCGTGCGTGCGTGCGTGCGTGCGTGTGTGTGTGTGTGTGTGTGTGTGTGTGTGGCACCAGGGAACAAACAAGGGTGTCATACGTGTGAAACACATTCTCTACCACTGAGCCTCACCCTTGACCCAGAGCAGATCTTTCAAAATAAACCAAAGAAGAACATAACTGGTCTAAAGGCTGAGATAATTTTCAGACTCCTCAGGCCCTTTGAAACAATTCTCCGCATTCACACAATCTGGGAGGTTACAACTCTGTGCAAGGGTCTGTACATACATCTAAAGAACCTTCTGGGTGAGCTTCTGAGCTTACCAGAATGGTCAAGCCATGCCTCTCCCTGAGTGGGCAGCATGAACCCAATGAAATGAATGTGCATTTAGTTGCCTCAAACACACAAGAAGAGCCAAGAACAGAAACTAGGACAAGGGGCTGTGAGCACAGACACCTCAGCTTTGGCCTCTCTCTGCAGGGCCTGCTTGTCCCCCACCTTATTGGAGAAGGCCTCATGGGGGGTCAAGGCGTTGCCATCTCCTAAAATCCCTCCTGTAAAGGGCTTCAGAAGAAAAGGAACTAAATGAAAAGCCAATATATGTGATGCAAGCCAAGTACCAAACCTAAATCCAAGATGCTGTGAGTCCCCTGGCTGCACGCCCCCTGCTGTTCATGATGGCAAATTGCATTCTCTCAGATACTGACTGATCCTCCCAAATCCTCTCTCATTTAGGCTCTGGGTTTATCGTGTGTTCTGAAATTCTCTCTGAAGGGTGAACTTATTTGGAATGCTTCTCCAAATTTATTATCATGTAGTGGCAGGTTTTAAACATTATGACAGAATATATGCCACTATTCTTTGTAGTTTTTTGGCTGTGGAACATATTGTCTGCACATAGCCAACAACGATGCACTTTTACCAAGACCAAAGATATGAAGTAAAATTGAAGTCCAGTAAGAAAAAAAAGCATCGTAATTGAGTCCACCAGGATGTAATTTTTTTTTGTGGCTTTTGGGTCACACCTGGCAGTGCTCAGGGGTTACTCCTGGCTCCATGCTCAGAAATTGCTCCTGGCAGGCACAGGGGACCATATGGGACACCGGGATTCGAACTGATGACCTTCTGCATGAAAGGCAAACGCCTTACCTCCATGCTATCTCTCTGGCCCCATGGATGTAATATTTTTAATTGTTTCCCAAGACCTGAGTAATGACTTTGGTGAGGCCATTTAAACATTTTAGTTACATTGAACATGCCAATTAAAGTCATGTCTAGACACTGACATGGCCAATTTTGTGAGTAAAGAGTAATATCGATTAAATGAAACAATTACAGGGATCATGTGCTTTTTTGTTTATGGTGGTGGTGTTTAAAAAACAGCAGCTGGGGCCTGAGCGATAGCACAGCCGTAGAGCATTTGCCTTGCACATGACTGACCCAGGACAGATCTGGGTTCGATCACCAGCATCCCATATGGTTCCCCCAAGTCAGGAGCGATTTCTGAGTGCATAGCCAGGAGTAACCCCTGAGCGTCAATGGGTGTGGCCCCAAAACCAAAACAAACAAACAAACAAAAAAACCAACAGTACACCGGGTGGGAGAGAGCACAGTGGTAGGGCATTTACCTTGTGTGTGGCCAACCCTGGATAGACCTGGGTTCAATTCCCAGCATCCCATATTGTCCCCGGAAGCTGCCCGGAGCGATTTCTGAGTGCAGAGCCAGGAGTAACCCCTGAGCACCTCCAGGTGTGACCTAAAAAACAAAAACAACAAAAGCACCACCCAAGAATACTAAGAAAAAAACCTTCATGCAATGGCATTTAACATTTAACATGCAATTTATTCAGCATAGCCTCAAACCAACTCCTAGCTATGGGAGTTCTGGACAAAGATCTTGTCCCTTTTTTTTTTTTTAAAGATCTTGTTCTTTCTGAACTTTGCATAATAGAAGATAACAATGCCTGCCATGTGGAAAGCTCGGAACATCTGTTCCTGATCATTTGTAATCTATGTTATATATCTAGTAAACATGAGCTATGTTCTGGAGTTACTTATAATAAAATGTGATCCAAGGGGTTGGAGAAGATAGTAAAAGGTCTAAGGCACTGTTAACTTTGAGTCAATCCCCAGCACCTCATATGGTCCCCTAATCAGCACCCAAAACAACCTCTGGTCACAAAGCCAAGAATAAATCCTGAGCACAGCTTACTCTAGTCCCAACAAAACCAAATAACAAATATAATACCTATCCTTAAGAAATTTACAAAGCTGGAACTGGAGAGATAGCATGGAGGTAAGGCGTTTGCCTTTCATGCAGAAGGATGGTGGTTCGAATCCCGGCATCCCATATGGTCCCCTGTGCCAGCCAGGGGCAATTTTTGAGCATAGAGCCAGGAGTAACCCCTGAGCGCTGCCGGGTGTGACCCAAAAACAAACAAAAAAAAATTTACAAAGCTGGGCCATAATTATAGTACAGTGGGTAGGGTGCTTCTCTAGCATGCAGTCAACCAAGGTTTTGATCCCTGGTGCTACATATATCCCCCAATCTTCCTTCAGGAGTGGTCCCTGATCAGAGTCAGAAGTAAGCCCTGAGCACTATCAAGTATGGCGTATATGTGTGTGTCTTTACAAAGCATTTAATCAAAAGGGAGATAAGCATACACAGGCCAATACATAAGATTCCAAATCCTCCGTGTAAGGGAGAGGGCCATGTTTCAGTCAATCTTGACTGGCAGATCTACATTCAAGACATAGATGAAAAAGAAGAGAAAATTATGCCTGGATTAACAGCAGAAGAACTGCCTGTTCATAGGAGTCTAAAGTATGTAGTGAGTGGGCATTGGTCAGTAGCAGTAGCGAGGGTGAAAGGCATGGATGAGAGTATCTGTAATGAGACTAGAGAGAACTCACCGAGGAGCCAGCACCAGACAGGACAGAGGAGAAGGGGCAAAAGGCAGCCTCATCGGCCACACTGAAGACCAAAGATCTAACTCCCCGTGAGTGCAGCTAGAGAAAGCTCTGTGCTTTGCTCATGTCTGGAATACACGGGACTGTGTTGTGACACGTATGTGCACAGGCATGGGGAAATGATTGGTTGGTTGCTGCGGGCTCTGAAAGACAGGCGCATCTGTCAGTGCTGGGGAATAGGGTGTCTACTGTCCCCTAGTGGTGGATGGTGACATTTATCTCTGGTCTCCCTGCAGAGGTCCTATCAAACCCCCCCCCCCCCTTGGGATGGAGCCATGTAAAAAGCCAAATAGGGCCAGGAGGGAATAAGAGCCAGAAAGATGACCTTTGCTGGCTTTTGGCGTGGAATTCCCGCCAACTCGATTTCCACAATGCCTCCAGTGGCCTATCTCAGACTTTGAGAAAAGTGTGCTTTTCTCACTGATCACTGTGGACATTCAAAACTGGAAAAGTGTATATCAAACTCTAACTGCACGGTGGGTGGAGAGGTAAGAAATAAGTCTGGTCACTCTGAAAAGAGAAAAGGTGGCTTTATGGTAGAAAAAAATAACAAAGCTGCTACCCGTGGTTCATAGTTTCTTAAAAGAGTGTCACTTGCATACACCCACTTGCATGGAGGTAATTAGTTACAAGAGCCAAAAGGAAGCACCACCACCACCACTCCCAATTGTAATACTGATAGGTAGGTAAATAGATCATTCAGATAGGACCTGGCCAGAGAGTGGAATTTTATTGAACTCTTCACAGGAAGAATATTCTGGCTCATTCTACCTAGGAATGGACTTTGTAAGCATCCAGTTCAGTGAGATAAAGCAGTCGCAAAAGGACTGTATGGTCCTTCTCCTATGAGACCAAGAGTCATCAGATTCCTAAAGAGGGAAAGTAAGATGATGGCAGCAGAAAGTAGGCAGAGGTGGAGGGAAATGAGGGGTCATAATGTCATGGGAATGGAAATTCAGTTCTGAAAGATGAAAAAGTTCTGCAGGTGCTGGAGCAACAGTACAGCAGGTGAGATGCTTGCTTTGCATGTGGCTGACCTGGGTTCGATCCCCATATGGTTTCCCAAGCACCATCAGATGTGCCCCCCCCAAAAAATATACAATAAACAATAAAGAAAAAGTTTTGCATATCTGTTGCATAATAGTGCCAGTGGACTTAACACAACTGAAGTAGACATTTAAAATGTAGTACATTTTACTCTACTTGGGTTTTACTTCAATTAAAATAGTTGGGGAGCAGCATTCCTATACAGTGCTTGGGTGCCCAGAGACACTCTGGTTGATACTCAGTACAATGAAAATAGTTTAAACTCATTTTATAAAATATGATGCCTAGATCAAAGAGAAGTAAGGTGCTTGCCTTGTTAGCCTTGCTTGCAGCCAATCCTGGTTTGATCACTGCTATCACATATTGTCCCCTGAGCTTGCTGCTCAAGTGACCATATGGTGCTGAGAATCAAACCCAGAATGCAGCAAGTTCAAAGAAGAACAATACATCCAAAGACAATTTCATAAGATTCATAATAGGTGGGACAGGAGAGATAGCCTGGAGGTAAAGTGTTTGCCTTTCATGCAGAAGGACAGTGGTTTGAATCCCGGCATCCCATATGGTCCCCTGAGTTTGCCAGGAGTGATTTCTGAGCATAGAGCCAGGAGTAACTCCTGAATGCCACTGGGTGTGACCCAAACCCCCCCCCAAATCATAATAGGTGCATCAAAAGAGACTCTGAGGGCCAGAAGAGGATGGAGGAATATAGTAAATACAATAGCAATAACAAAACTCAATGAAAAGAACACCTTGCCAAAATCTACTCTGTCCTCCTACGTTATCACTTAGAGTTAAAGGTATGGCACAAAGTTTCATAGACATGCAATAGCGTAGAAATTTTATGGCCTTGAAACCAGTTTTGTAGGAGACATTAAAGGAGCTTCCATTAAAGACAAGACAAACTACACAAACACGCATAGCTACTACAAAATGATAGAAATTAATTCTTTCATCTCAATAGCTTGCCACATCAATTACTTGAACTCACCAAAAGCAGAGTTCCTCTCCACACCCCCAAAAAAGTAAAAATCACTCCTAAAGGAAATAAGACACACAAAACATGGAAACACACTCTCTGTTCATGGATTAGAAGTATTAGTATTGTTAGAATGGTGATAGTAACCAAATAACTATACCAATTAAGTGCAGTTCTTATTAAAAAATGAACTACAACATGTTTTAAAGACATAGAACAAATACTATTAAAATTTATATGGAGTAACAAGCCCTCCCCCAAAGCCAAAGCAATCTTAGGGAAAAAACTCTCACCAACTTCAAACTACACTCTATAGCCATATTAATAAAACAATGTGGTGCTTGAAAAAGAACAGACTCTCAGACCAATGAAAAATAATCGAAAGCCCAGAGACAGAGCCTCAGATAGATGTTCAGCTAATCTTTGACAAAGGAATGAAGAGTATGAAGTGGGTCAATGAAAGCCCCTTTATTGCCTGGAGCTATAAGCACAGTGGTTGGGCATTTGCCTTGCACATGGCTGACCTGGGACGAACTGGGATTCAATTCCCGGCATTTCATATGCATTCCCGACACTGCCAGGAGCAATTTATGAACACAGAGCCAGGAGTAACCCCTGAACACCACCTGGTATGTCCTAAAAACAAAACAACAAACAAACAAAAACAAAAAGGCCCTTCAACAAATAATGCTAGAAAAACAGGTCAGTCATAAGCATAATCTTTCATTACATGAATCTAGAGGCATCTTCAATGACTCAAGACCTTTGATCAATCAAATAGAATCAAAGAGAAACAAATGGGACTACACCAAATTAAGAAGCTTCTGTGTCATAGAAGAATCAATAAATAAAATGCCAGAATATAAAACCCATATACTAAAAAAATATTTGCCCAACACTTACCTGAGAGCGAGGTAATAGCCAGATATATAAAGCACTCATAAAACTTAACAAGAAAATGGTACACTGGGTAGGGTATTTGCATGGAGCAAACAGGGTGAAAAGGGTTCCATCCCTGGCATCCCATCTGGTCCCCCAAATCCTATCAGGAGTGGTCCCTGAGTATAGAGCCAGGAGTAAGCCCTGATAAACTTAACCAGAATAAAATGATCAACCCCATCCAAAAATATAAAGAAGAGATGAAAATAAGCTTTCTCAAAGAGAACAGAGAGATAACCAATAGGTATATGAAAAAAATGTTCTGCATAACTTATCATCAGGGAAATGTAATTAAGAACAAAAATTAAATATTACTACAAACAAGTGACACTGGCACACATCACAAAAAAACAGAAACAATCAGTATTGTCATGGATTGAGGATTAAGGAACCCTCGTCTACTGGCGCGCAGAATGTAGATTGGTTCAATCCTTTTGGAAAACAACATGAATACTCCTCAAAAAAAAACTAAGAATTGAACTTCTATATGACCCACTTCTATAAAACTACCCCAAGGGCCAAAAATTCTAATCAGAAAATACATTTACACTCCTATGTTCACTTCATGATAACCAAAAATCTGGAAATAATTTAAGTGTCCAAGAAAAAAATACTGAATAAAGAAACTCCGGTGCACACATTACATCATGGAAGATAAAAATCACACAGTTTGCTGCTATATGTTGGATCTGGAGAGTATCATGTTGAGTGAAATCACCCTGAAGGAGAACAGGCACAGAATGATGTCTCTTATGTGTGAGATACAAGGGAAAAACACATGATCAAAGACAACAGAACCTACTATGTACAAAATAGAGTTTGCTATGGTGGGAAGTGGGCAGCAGATTAGAGAACTGAGATACTCTGGTGAGCTGTGACATTGGAGCATTGCATGCATGAAACTCGGGCATGTGTCAGACCTAGGTCTAATCCACAGCACTAAAACCAGTTAATTTTTGCGTTCCTTGAAATGTAATTTTATAACATTTTAAAATTTTATTTTGGTTTTTGGACAACACCTGGTGTCTCTCAGGGATCATTCCTGGCTCTGCACTCAGAAATTATTCCTGACAGGCTGAGGATTCATATTGGATGCCAGGGATTGAACCTGGATTGACCTTGTGCAAGACAAACACCCTACCTGCTGTGCTATATTGCTCCAGCCCCAACTTCTTAAGTTTGTTTTTTTTGTTTGTTTGTTTTTTGTTTTGGTTTGGTTTGGTTTTTGGTTTTTGGGCCACACCCAGCATTGCTCAGGGGTTACTCCTGGCTGTCTGTTCAGAAATAGCTCCTGGCAGGCATAGGGGACCATATGGGACACCGGGATTCAAACTAACCACCTTTGGTCCTGGATCGGCTGCTTGCAAGGCAAATGCTGCTGTGCTATCTCTCCGGGCCCAACTTCTTAAGTTTTTTAAAAAATGTTTGAAGGAATGTTTGACCTTTAACTATTAAAGTGTAATAGGTGATGATGATATTAATGATGATGATGATGATGATGATACCAAGTTAATAGTGCTGGGGGGGGCCCGGAGAGATAGCATGGAGGTAAGGTGTTTGCCTTTCATGCAGGAGGTCATCGGTTCAAATCCCAGCGCCCCATATGGTCCCCCGTGCCTGCCAGGAGCAATTTCTGAGCCTGGAGCCAGGAATAACCCCTGAGCACTGCCGAGTGTGACCCAAAAACCACAACAACAACAACAACAAAAATAGTGCAGGGGGAAAGGACTTGGAGAGGGACAGTCACTCAACATTACATTCCTATAGGCACCAACAGAGATAGGCCTATGATGGGCACAGGCAACTTGCTCACATTAGCAGTGAGGTGCAAAGAGGCATGGAGAACCCAGAACTAGAACTGAAAAATTGCTTTCCTGGTGCTAGAGAAAGAATACAGTGAGTAGGGCACTTCCTGTGGTTGATCCATATTTGATCCCAAGCATCCCATGCGGTCTCCTGAGCCCCACCAGGAGCAATCTCTGAGAACAGAGCCAGAAGTAAGATCTGAGCTGCTGAGTGCGGCCCCTAAATAAGCAAACAAACTTTCCTTTACAAAGAGACACTGTTGGGGCCGGAGAGGTGGCGCTAGAGGTAAGGTGTCTGCCTTGCAAGTGCTAGCCAAGGAAGGACCGAGGTTCGATCCCCCGGTGTCCCATATGGTCCCCCCCAAGCCAGGGGCGATTTCTGAGCGCATAGCCAGGAGTAACCCCTAAGTGTCAAATGGGTGTGCCCCCCCAAAAAAAAAAACAAAGAGACACTGTTAAAATGTATTTCATTATTTATTGCTTTTATTAATGTAATTATAGTCTAACATTACACAATTCAAATTCACCTTATTTCAAACTAGCCTCTTCATGTACTACATTAATTCCACCACCAGAAATGTCCAAATATTGATACCTGATGATCCAAGAACCCTATTCATTGGTCTTCTATCCCTGAGAAACACCAGACACACAGCAGACATTCACAGTTATGCTCAGTTCAGCATTGCTTATACTACTGACTGAGAAAAGTTTGGTTCAGCAAAAGAGGAAAATATTATATATAATGTGTCATATATGTGCTGTGAAATATGCAGCAGTTAAAAATACTATATTAGGGGCTGGAGAGATAGCATGGAGGTAAGGCGTTTGCCTTTCATGCAAGAGGTCATCGGTTCGAATCCCAGCGTCCCATATGGTCCCCCGTGCCTGCTAGGAGCAATTTCTGAGCATGGAGCCAGGAGTAACCCCTGAGCACTGCCGGGAGTGACCCAAAAAAACCACAAAAAAAAAAAAAAAATACTATATTAGCTCCTGATATGCGAAGACAGAAAGAGCTATCTATTGCTTCATGAATACATGTAATATATAAAGCTTCTGTCCACAAACACTGCAAATAACACTTGTGATTGCAAGGAAACTGTAGTGCAAGGATTCAGATGGGGCACAGGAAGAGGGCAGGAAAGGGATATGGTCTAGACTAGAGACAGGGTCAGAGAAGATTTCTGTAATGTTTGAATAAAATATTTTTTCAGATGTCACGATGCCAGTATTTGTGTATCTCTTCCAGAGTTAGCCTTTCTCTGAAGCTCTGTGAACAATCAGGGCACACTGCATGGAAAGTGTAGTGCTCGTTTCCATAGATGCGTTTTGGTTGCCACTGGGACAACTGAGTTACATAAAGCAGACTTTTGCTCTGCCCTTTGGCCCAGTTGGGAAAGGCCAAGAGCTGATTTCACTCTGGGATTAGCCCCAGAACACAGCTTCTTTGGACACTTTCTCTGGAGAAAAATAACTCAAAGTAAAACCAGCCAAAAAGAACATCACCTTTGTTCCTTTTTTGGAAGGAAAAGAAGCACTTGTGTCCAGTAACAGCAAGAAACCAACCAAGTGAAGTAGTGAATCCAGGTTACATGGTGAACCTAACTTTAGTCTGGCCATGGGGAAAGGCGTCTCCCACTGAGCAGGCCACAGCCCTGGCACATAGTTCTAAAAATGGGTTAATTGTGGAAAAAGGCCTAGAACTTCTATTGGATCTTGTTTTGGGGCCACACCTGGCAATGCTCAAAGCTTACTCCTTGCTTTGCACTTAGGAATCACTCCTAATCGTGGTCTGTGGACCAACTGGGATATTGGGGATTGAATCTGGATCAGCCTTGTGCAAGGATCCCCACTCCTCTCACCCTACCCCACTGTACCATCACTCTGGCCCCTCTCCACTCCCTCCTTAGGGAATTTTAAATCCCAGAACAAGAGCTCCTATCTTATTGACTGGTATGGGTATGACCTTTTACATGCAGACTGCTCCAGAATCAGGAGATCCATGACACCGCAGTAGAATGGACAGTACTCTTGGCTTTTAGTCTAGTTGGAGGAGCAGTTGTCTAGATGGAGACTTGCACAAGTCTGCTGGCTGCTGGCCCCTCTGAGCACTGCTTCCAAGCTCAGATCCACACTCATCTTTATGAGAAGCACCCAGGATGGTGATCTCTGGCTCTCTGATCCCAGAGCACATTGATGCAGCCCTGAGCAGATATGAATGGGTGGGTGACTCAGTCAGGGTCTTGCCCAGCATTTAGTGGGGCTGGTTCTGGTTCAGTTCTGCTGCTCACAAGCCAGGTCCCCTACACACCTCCCAGTGATACTGTTCTGGGTTGAATTATGGGCCTGAGACAGAGAGCCTGTGCCCAGGCCAGTCTCTTTAAAGTGGCCGATTCCTGGTCTCATGAGATAAAGCAGCTTTGTTAACAACAAACAAGAAATGTACTCTAGTTTTGTAAAAATTCAGCTCAAATTTTTTTTGTTTTGTTTTGTTTTGTTTTTTTGTTTTTTTGGCCACACCTGTTTGATGCTCAGGAGTTACTCCTGGCTAAGCGCTCAGAAATTGCCCCTGGCTTGGGGGGACCATATGGGACACCGGGGGATCAAACCGGGGTCCTTCCTTGGCTAGCTCTTGCAAGGCAGACACCTTACCTCTAGCGACACCTCGCTGGCCCCAGTCAGCTCAAATTTTTATTGGTTGAGAATATGTGGTTTAAAATACTATTAATTATGATTTCTTTGATACTGGAGAAATTTTTCTTGCATGCTGCTAACCTGAGAGTTCAACTCTCAGCAAACCCATATGGTCCCCGGAACACAGCCAAGAGTGATTCCAAAGAGCACAGCTAGGAGTAAATCCTGAGCATCTCCAGGTATGGCCCCAAATAAATAAAAGTTTCTCAGGCACATAATTCTAACACCAAGACATCTTCAGTGTACCCAAAGATCCGAAAGCACACCTCCTCACCTCTCCAATTTAATTGGATAGTTTTAAATTTTGGTTTTCCCAAAGGGTGCTTCATTCTCTCTCTCTCTCTCTCTCTCTCTCTCTCTCTCTCTCTCTCTCTCTCTCTCTCTCTCTTTCTCTCTCTCTTCTCTTCTCTGTCTCTCCTCTCTCTCCCCCCTCTCTCTCCCCTCTCTCCCCCCTCTCTCTCCCCTCTTTCTCCCCTTTCTCTCTCTCCCCTCTCTCTCTCCTCTCTTTCCCCCCCTCTCTCATGAGCACAGTGATTACCTGGGACCCATCTGTGCCCTGTAGCAGTGAAGCACCTCCAGGAAGTGAATTGTCTCAGACTCACCTCAGCACATCCAGCCCAAGGACAGCAGCAGAGCACGGAAGGTTTGAGGGCAGCCGGTGACAGCAGAACCAAAGGGTTTAACCAGAAAGAATATAGCCAGTCAACTTTGGCGCGCTATGGGAGGAGTAAAACCCAGAGTAGGCAGGAGTCATGAGATTGATAAGGCTCGAGGCCCTATGACAGTTAGCAAATAGCTGGTGTCACCTTAGGTTTTCTGAGGCTACTGGAGCTGGAGCCAGACCTGAGAAAGAGCAGGAAGGTAGGCCATGCACCAGTTGTGCAACTTTTTGATCATCACTCCCCAATGTCCTGCCCAATGACTGGTGCTAAAGGCCAGAGAGACAGTACAGGGATTAAGGTATTTTCTTGCACACAGTCAACCCCAGTAGGGTCCTATAGACTTGATTTGGTTGATCCCTAAGCACTGCTAGGAATTGCTCCTAAGCACAAAGCAAGGAAGAGCCCTTAGTATTGCCAAGTGTGGACCATCCCCACCCCCACCACCAAAATAAAAAAAATATTTTAAGTTACTTAAATGGGCTAGATTGATAGCACATTGGGGAGGGCAAGGCAAGTGTCAGGAATCAAACATAGGACCCATATGTACACGGCAGTTGTTTTACCATTGAGCTATATCCCAGGCCCAGAATATCCTAAATATCTCAACTAATTGTACAATTCAAGAATGTACCAAATGAATTGATGGTGACAAAAGCCACAATAGTGTTATCCTGGTCAGAGAAGGTGGGTTTTGCACAGAAGGAACCAGAAGGAGACTGCTAGGCTTTGAAAGTATTTTAATCTTGATCTGAGAGGCTATACACATTTAAAAAAAATTGAATTGTATAGTAAAGAGCTATGTACTATACTATATGCATGCTATTGTTCAATATAATTGTTCTTAATGGTTAGAGTTCAAAAATAATAAAGGCCAGTGCCTCCCATGAATAAAATAGACTGAAAGCCAAAAATCAGGGCACTTCAAGTGAAATCCCAAGGGTTAACCTAGAGAGGGCAGAGAAGACCAGAGGCCAGTTGGAGTGGAAATGTCACCAGCAAGATGCTCAATAAGAGTTTTCTGAGTGAGACAGAAATCTCATATTAAAATGAATCAGAAGTAAATTTATTTTTCCAAGAGTAAGCCTTGAGAGTAGGACAGTAAAAAAAAAACTTGAAAATGGGGAAGCAGGGCCCGGAGAGATAGCACAGCGGCGTTTGCCGTGCAAGCAGCCGATCCAGGACCAAAGGTGGTGGTTGGTTCGAATCCCGGTGTCCCATATGGTCCCCCGTGCCTGCCAGGAGCTATTTCTGAGCAGACAGCCAGGAGTAACCCCTGAGCACCGCCGGGTGTGACCCAAAAACCAAAAAAAAAAAAAAAAAAGAAAGAAAGAAAATGGGAAGCAAGGAAAATTTTGCAGCATGGCCTTAGGCCTCCTGAGCACTTCGTGGTTGTGAACCCCCCTCCAAAAAAAAAAGGCAAAGAAAGCAAAGATGAGAAATTGAGTTAGATGTTTGCTAAAGTTGCTTGAGCTCTGTGCATCTCTGTTCTGCAGGAAGTAGAAGTACTTTCCATGTCAAACTCCCTCTTGACTCAGGGCACAGGCCCAGTCGCCTGACTTCTATTTGAAGAGGCCTCTCCAAGTAATGAAGCAGGAACAGCTTTCTCATGCAGGATGGTGTTCCCTCAATGTGTATAGGAGCATGTGTGAATGTATGTGAGTCTGTGTGAATGCGAGTATGTATATGAATATGTGTGTAAATATGTGAGTATGTGAGTGTGCTATGTTAATGTGTGTATGAGTGTGTGAATATGTGTGTTAATATATGTATGTGCATGATGAGTTTATGAAAATATGAGCATATATGTGAATGTGTTTGGTATATACGTGTAAATGTGTGTGAGCATGTGTGAATGTGTGTGTGTGTATGTGAATATGTGAGAGCCCTGTATTTCTTCACAAGGAAGATTAGGGGCTTGAGCAAAGTGAGGAGACCCTCTGGGTAAAGCTAGACTGGAACTGAGGATTCTCTGCAGCAGAGAAGTGTTCTCAGAGTGGAAGGGAAGACCCCAGTGGCAGTGGAAGTGAGCCTGTGTCAGTTCAACCGCACAGGCTGGGGAAGTCTCAAATGTCACAGCTAAGTGTCCATTTCAAGGTGACATCAGACTCAGGTGCCTCAGCTCTGTTTGATGAATGAAGGGAGAAAGATTGGATTGCTATTCTGAGTTGCACAGGTACATGGTAGTTGCTAACTAGAAAATGGATTCAATGGGACACATGCATTAAACGTTGAGGGAGAATGGAACATGTCTCTGAGCAGAAGATGGAATCATGTAGGCAAGGCATGGTATTGGAATAAAGACAGACCCTCAGATCAGTGGAATAGACTTGAGTATTCAGAGAATG
Organism: Suncus etruscus; assembly: GCF_024139225.1. Lineage (NCBI taxonomy): Eukaryota > Metazoa > Chordata > Mammalia > Eulipotyphla > Soricidae > Suncus > Suncus etruscus. The sequence goes on along the minus strand of NC_064850.1, from coordinate 138,817,491 downwards.
TTCCCCAGACATACAATCAATTAATTTTTGATAAAGGGGCAATAAATGCAAAATGGAGCAAGGAAAGCCTTTTCAACAAGTGGTGTTGGGACAACTGGTCAGCCACATGAAAACAGCAAACTCAGACCTTCAACTAACACCACGCACAAAGGTCAAATCCAAATGGATTAAAGATATCAGACCCAAAACTATAAGGTATGTTGAGCAACAGGAAGGTAAAACACTCCACAATATTGAGACTAAAGGCATCTTCAAGGAGGAAACATCACTCTCCAAACTAGTGGAAGCAGAGATAAACAGGTGGCAATATATTAAGCTGAGGAGCTTCTGTACCACAAAGGAAACAGTGATTAGGATACAAAAGTCACCCACAGAATGAAAGAAGCTGTTCACCCAATACCCATCAGATAAGGGACTAATATCTAAGATATATAAGGTACTGACACAACTTAACAAGAAACATCTAACCCCATCAAAAACTGGGGAGAAGAAATGAACAGACACTTTCTCAAAGAAGAAATACAAATGGCCAAAAGGCACATGAAAAAAATGCTCCACATCACTAATACCTGGGAGATGCAACAATGCTGCAAAACAACGATGAGGTACCATCTCATGCCACAGAGACTGGCACACATCACAAAGAACAAGAACAATCAGTGCTGGCGAGATGTAGGGAGAAAGGAACTCTTGTTAACTGCTGGTGGAAATGCCTTAATGGAAAACAATATGGAGACCTCAAAAGACTGGAAATTGAGCTCCCATATGATCCACTCCTGGGGATAAGCCCTAGGAACACAAAACATGCAATACAAAATACCTTCTGCACACCTATATTCATTGCAACTCTATTTACAATAGCCCGAATCTGGAAACAACCAAGATGCCCTTCAACAGAAGAATGGCTAAAGAAACTGTGGTACCCATACACAATGGAATATTATGCAAGTCATGAAATTTTCCTATACCTGGATGGACATGGAAACTATTATGTTGCGTGAAATAAGTCAGAGGTAGAGATATAAACACAAAATAGTCTCACTCATCTATGGGTTTTAAGAAAAATAAAAGACATTGTTGTAATAATACCCAGAGACAATAGAGATGAGGGCCGGAAGGATTGACTCATGATATGAAGCTCACCACAAAGAGTGGTGAGTGCAGTTAGAGAAATAACTACACTGACAACTATCATGACAATGTTAATGAGTGAGAAAAGTGGAATGCCTGTCTGGAATACAGGCAGGGGATGTGGGAGGAGGGAGAGGGGGGGCCACTGGTGGTGAGCATGTTGCACTGGTGAAGGGGGTTCCTCTTTAAGACTGAATCCCAACTACAAACATGTTTGTAATCATGGTGGTTAAATAAAGATATTATGTTTTAAAATAACTATCAAAAATTTAAAAAAAAAAATCTCCCCTGCTCTTTTCCTTCATGGCTGAAGGTGCTTGCCTTGCAAAAACTCAGTCATCCCAGGTTTGATCCTTGGCATTGCATCTGGTTCCCTGAGCCCCCACCACATAACCAGGAGGAAGTCCTGAGTATAGTGTATGGTGTCCCAGACCACTCCCCAGCCCAAAAGAGATAGATTGTGTGTCTTTGTTCTTGTAGCCCACAGCAAAACACAACAGCCTGGGTAAGTTATAAACCAAAGGAATTCACTGCTCACAGGTCTGGAGATTCGGGTGAGTCTTCAAGCAGATCTCAGCACCACAGGGAGGTTTCTGGAGAAATCTCTTTCTGGCTTCTTCTCAGAGGTCCTTGCATGGCAAGGAGGGCCCACAGGTCTCCCCAAAGGCTTCTTTAGGCTTTGGGTCAGGGATTATTCCTGGCTCTGCACTTAGGAATCATTCTGAGCCATGCTTCAGGGGACTACGTGGGATGCTGGGGATTGAACCTGGGGGTCGAACAGCATCCACATGAGATGCTGAGGATTCAACCATGTATAAGCAAGTCCCCTACCCACTATCTTTCCGCCCCCTCTCCAAAGTTTCTGCTAGATCCTGACCCCCAAATATTTCTGACCTCAGCACCACCCCCCAGGCCCTGCCTGAGAATTCTCTGGAATTAGGGGGTAAGCAGAGTGTCAGTAGGAAAGCAGCTAATATACTTTTTGAGGCACAATACACACCCGATCTTTAAGGCCCTAGGCTGGCATGTTCCCAGGCCCTTGGCTAAAGCTCAGGATTCTGGGTAAATGTTGCTTTTGGCTTGTGTGAGTGTGTGTGTGTGTGTGTGTGTGTGTGTGTGTGTGTGTGTGTGTTTGGGTCACACCCAGCAGCTCTCAGGGGTTACTCCTGGCTCTATGCTCAGAAATTGCTCCTGGAAGGCATGGAGGACTATATGGATGCTGGGGATTGAACCACCATCCTTCTGCATGCAAGGCAAACGCCCTACTTCCATGCTAACTCTCCTGCCCCTGTTTTTGGCTTCCAATGTTCTTGCACATAGAAGGAGGTTAAGACCCCAGGCCCCTGTTAGGAAGAAGGGCAGCAGAGTCACATTCTTGGGTCTAGGCACTGTGCTTAACGTGGCTGAGTTAGAAGGACACACAGGGGACCTGAGAGATAGCATGAAGGTAAGGCATTTGCCTTGCATACAGAAGGACGGTGGTTCGAATCCCGGCATCCCATAGGTCCCCCGAGCCTGCCAGGAGCGATTTCTGAGCATAGAGCCAGGAGTAGCCCCTGAGAGCTGCTGGGTGTGACCCAAAAACAGAAAGAAAGAAAGAAAGAAAGAAAGAAAGAAAGAAAGAAAGAAAGAAAGAAAGAAAGAAAGAAAGAAAGAAAGAAAGAAAGAAAGAAAGAAAGAAAGAGAGAAAGAGAGAAAGAGAGAAAGAGAGAAAGAGAGAAAGAGAGAAAGAGAGAAAGAGAGAAAGAGAGAAAGAGAGAAAGAGAGAAAGAGAGAAAGAGAGAAAGAGAGAAAGAAAAAAAGAAAGAAAGAAAGAAAGAAAGAAAGAAAGAAAGAAAGAAAGAAAGAAAGAAAGAAAGAAAGAAAGAAAGAAAGAAAGAAAGAAAGAAAGAAAGAAAGAAAGAAAGAAAGAAAGAAAGAAAGAAAGAAAGAAAGAAAGAAAGAAAGAAAGAAAGAAAGAAAGACTGTAAGTCTCTCTCTGTCTCGCTCGCTCGTCCCCCGGCCCACACACTTCGGAGCTCCCTTCCCCGTGTCTCCAAACACCTAGGGCACATCCTCGAAGTAACTGGACGGAGAAGAACCCGGGGTGCCCGGAAGAACCTGACAGGCAACATGCAAGTTCGCGCACAAACTTCCTGTGCCCTACTAGGAACCACTTGGCTTGCAGAGAGGAGCCAGTCGCGGGGCTCCAGTTCCTGCAATCTGGGGGTGCAGGGCATGGGGGCAAGGAGAGTGCATCCTGTCCCTCCTCCCCGAGGCGAGATCTGAGTTTGCAAAGAGCACGGCCGCCTCTGCACCGCCGGGCCAGTTCCCCCGGTTGGAGAGGTCTCCACGGAGATTGCTCAGGTGGCCAGAAATCGAGGTTTCAGGCAGAGACGATGCGAGGGAGGCCTCGGGGGCTCCACCCTTTTCCGGGCCCAGGTCTCCCAGAACTGGGGGAAGAGGGACGGAGAGGGAGTTTAGGTGCCAAGCCGGGCCTTGCACCGCTGCAAAACTCTTTCTATGCCAAGATCTCAGCGCCGCACGGGCCGGGCCGGGCTGCGGGGCGGAGCGGGGCGGGACGCGACGGGCAGCCGCGCTTTAAGAGCCGGAGGCGGGGAGAGGCCGAGCCTGGCCCGCGGACGGCGCGATGGAGATGGCCTGGGACTACGCGGGAGCCCTTTTCAGGCGAGTGCCGCTCCCCCGACCCCCGCACGCTCCTCCCGACCAGCCCCGTGAGCCCCTCCGCTAGCCCCCTGCGCCTGTGCGCCCCACCTGTGGGGCCCTTTGCTCCTGGGTCCCGGGGCACGCACCCCGCCACTCGCCACCTACACCACGCACCCCGCCACCCACACCTGCCAGACCCGAGCGCTCTTCTCTCCTTCTCCCTGCGCCGAGGTCGTGATCTTGGGGCGCGTGGTGATTGCGGGAGCGAATTAGTGCACAAGGAGCACCGGCTGGAGCGAAAGGCACTGATGGTCCCAACTGGATCAGTGGGGACAGATTCTGGGGGTGTTCGGGCTATTGGGTCCTCGACCCTGCAGGTCGACCCTTCATCACCCGACCTGTGTGTGAAAGAAAGGGAATGTTTGGGGGATAGAGCTGCCCACCCATCCCCTCCAGCTCTGTCCTGCGACTGTACAGGGGTTGCAGGGAGGGCCCTCGGGACACCTCCGGACACACACACACCCTTGGTTCTGCTCTCAAGGTTTGGGATGTAAAGTACCTGGACACATTCCTATGCCTCATAGCCTGATGTCCACTAACAAACCCTGACTGGTAAAATTCTCACATCTGATGCAAGTGAAGGAGGGGGTGTGTCTCGGATGACCTTTAAAGACCTTCAGAAGGACAGCATTCCTTGAACCTCTTTAAGTGTCATTTTCAGGGCCCGGAGGGATAGCACAGCGGCATTTGCCTTGCAAGCAGCCGATCCAGGACCAAAGGTGGTTGGTTCGAATCCCGGTGTCCCATATGGTCCCCCGTGCCTGCCAGGAGCTATTTCTGAGCAGACAGCCAGGAGTAACCCCTGAGCACTGCCGGGTGTGGCCCAAAAACAAAAACAAAAACAAAACAAAACAAAAAAAAGTGTCATTTTCAGAGGTGAAAGTCCCATTTGTGATGCAGCTGAGTTGGTAAAAGGCGAAGGAAAATCACCAACGAGTTTGAACGGTGGCTGTGGCATTACAGCCATGGTGGCGCTTGCCTGCCTTGTGGCTGACCCACCAGGTCCCCTGATCCCTGGTAGAGTACAGAGTTAAGAGTTTCCTGAGCAGCACTGGCTGTGCCCCCACTCCCTGCAAAAAAAAAAAAAAAAATTTTTTTTTTGTTTTAATTAAATAAAGATTTAATGTGAGCTGTTAGTTTCTGCAAGAACCTTGGGTCTGCTGCATATAGTACAGTTTCAGAAACCCACTGCCCACTTATAATGGTCTGGAAGGTTCTGTCTTTCTCTTCAAAAGGGGCCAGGGAGGTAGTACAGGGTAGAAGGTACATCATGCCCACATGAGACCCACCCTGGTCAAGTTCCTCTGCAGGGTGCCACCATGAGGAGCCCCACCCACCAATACAAAAAGAACAAAAGACAAAAGAAAAGCTATGAGACAGGATACTAGGAAGGTGAGAACACACTTCTTCACACATCTTCACCATTTTTTTTTTTCCAAAATTCATTAGGAGCAAGATAAAGCCAGTGGTTTAGTTCCTATTTCCTCCCAATTCTTCCAGTTCCACCCAGGCCACAGTTCCTCTCCCAGGGGGTAATGACTGTTGGTAGCTGGGAGCAAGACCATTGCCAGACCTCTGGCTCTTGAATGTACAAACAGGCCATTCTCCTCTGAAGGGCTGGCACTGTGAGAGCAAGAAGGGGAAGAGGTCAGGTGGAGAATTAAGACTGGCTCCTGGGTTGGAGAGATAGCACAAGGATGGGGGTATATGCTTGGGATTCAATGATCCTGGTGGTTCCTGATGTCACAGGGTTGGAGTAGCACCACATCTTCATTCAGGCCCTCGCATTGATCATCATTAGGCTGAGAATCACAGGGACTGACTCAGACCCTTCAGAAATGTGTGGGAAGCCCTCTTAAAAACAAAATAGCACAGTGGTAGGGCATTTGCCTTGCTCAAGACTGACCCTGGTTTCATCCCCGGCATCCCATATGGTCCCCCAAAGCTAGGAGTGATTTCTGAGCGCAGAGTCAGGAGTAACCCCTGAGCATCACTGGGTGTGGAGCAAAAAATAAAACAAAACAAAAATAGAAGAAGAAAAAGGTATACTCAATGGCTAGAGATTTACAAATGTGACTCTTTAGGTTCAATTCCTGGTAATGTGTGCAGGACAGTGGGGGTGGGAGAGGGAAACTATTGCAACCCTTGCATTTGACTTTTACATCAGTTTCCCCAATTCTAAAACAGATATATGTGAGGTTTCTAGGGGGCCAAGCACTGTGGTGGAAGCAGCCTGCTTAGAAGTGTTGATAGTCGGGGCCGGAGAGATAGCATGGAGGTAAGGCATTTGCCTTTCATGTAGGAGTTCATCGGTTCGAATCCCGGCATACCATATGGTCCCCCGTGCCTGCCAGGAGCAATTTCTGAGCCTGGAGCCAGGAATAACCCCTGAGCACTGCCAGGTGTGACCCAAAAACCACAAAAAAAAAAAAAAAAACCAGAAGTGTTGATAGTCAAACTTTAATGTCCAATATCTAAGACACAATTCCTTTGTGTCCCTAAAAGCTCTGAGCCTGTGTGACTACTTGTTTGGAGCCCACTGTTATGAAAATTCCTTGCAAATCTATCTGCCTCCAAACTAACCTGGAAAAATATGACCTATGATTCTTTTATATATATATATATACATATATATGTATATATAATCTTTAAGCACCATGATTACAAACATAATTGTAGTTGGGTTTCAGTCATAAACAGAACACCTTCTTTCACCAGTGTAACATTCCCACCACCACTGCCCCCTCCCTCCTTCCCAACCCCTGCCTGTATTCAAGACAGGCATTCTACTTCTCACACTCCTTAAGATTGTCATAATAGTTGTTAGTGTAGTTATTTCCCTAACTGCACCACTACTCTTTGTGATGAACTTCATGACTTGTGATTCTAGTTGAAAAATATAACCTAGATTCACTTTCTCTCCACACTCGACTTTAAATTCAGTCCCAGATCTGGAAGGACAGAGCCAACCAGGACTAATGCACATGCCTGTGGCCAACCCCAGCTCAGTCCCCAGCACTGCACAGTGCTCTATGAGAATCAGGGTGGCCAGCATAATCTCTCAGAGCAACTGGTAAGACACAAGCAGAAATACATCCTTAGGGAGGACCCCTGACTCTGAACAAATTCCCCAAAAGAGCCAGGTCAGACTGAGAATTTGTGTTAGACACAGGCAAGGTGATTGCACTCGGACCCTTGACGCATCTGTCCCTGCATATTATTCACTAATTAAAATTGCTGGGAGTGTCTGTCCTAACTCTATCTTTTATTAATAAATAAGACATTTTGGAGAGGAAATGACTTAAGTAGCATACGTGTCTTTTCCAATGGTCAGAGATATGTAAGTGATTAGAAACTCTCCAGGGCCCGGAGAGATAGCACAGCGGTGTTTGCCTTGCAAGCAGCCAATTCAGGACCAAAGGTGGTTGGTTCGAATCCAGGTGTCCCATATGGTCTCCCGTGCCTGGCCAGGAGCTACTTCTGAGCAGACAGCCAGGAGTAACCCCTGAGCACCGCCGGGTGTGGCCCAAAAACCAAAAAAAAAAAGAAAAAAGAAAAAAAGAAACTCTCCAGCCTTGCATCATTAATCTTCAGAGGATCCTAAACCTTAATGACCACGCAGCATCGGAGATGGGGCTAGGCCAGCTCTGCCAGGTGCTGGGTTGTTTACCTGGTGAGCTGTCCTGGAGCCAGCCTGCTACCCCATGGGCGGTAACCTTCTTACTACTTGCAGCTGTCAGTAAGTTCAGATCTGTGATCCCTGAGACACACAGGGACGCTTTTGTAGCTGCTTCATGTCTTTCCTTGAACAGAAATCTTGAACTTTTGTATAGCTGCCATTTCAGTACAGATTTTACAGCAATCTTAGTCATCTAAGCAAGGCATTGAGTTTTTTGCTAAGTCAATCTCCAGAATTATAGATGCTTACTCTTGTGAGCCTAAATTCTTGTTTGAGGGACTGGAGCAATAATACAGCAGGAAGGGCACTTGCTTTGCTTGTGGCTAACCTGGGTTTGATTCCCCACATCCCTAAGCACAGTCTGGAATCCTTGAGTTGCAGAGTCAGGAGTAAGCCCTGATCAAAGCCGGGTGTAGCCCCAATACAAAACGAAACAACAACAACAAATAATTATTTGAGGGGGCCGGAGTGGTGGCGCTAGAGGTAAGGTGTCTTCCTTGCAAGCGCTAGCGGTTCGATCCCCTGGTGTCCCATATGGTCCCCCCAAACCAGGAGTGATTTCTGAGCGCATAGCCAGGAGTAACCCCTGAGCGTCTCCGGGTGTGGCCCAAAACCAAACCAAACAAACAAAAAACCTCTTATTTGAGTATCAGTCGCTTCAATGCTTGCAAAGACTTCAGTCATAGACCAAACTGTCTGACTATATAGCCTGCCACAGCAGGCCTGAAGTGAGGTGTGTGGGTGGGATTCTGTGGGGCAGATGGTCCCCTGGTGTGTATCTGCTGATGGGAAACAGGGAACAGGGGAAACCCACACTCTTCCTCTGTCAGCTGCCCCCACTCCCAAGCTTACAGAGACAGACACTGCTCTCCAAGCTAGCTTGTTTCTGCCAGCACAACCTAACCAGCACCACTTTCTCTGATATTCATTGTCACTCTTGGCCTTGGTGTCCCAGCCAGCTTGACTTATGGCCTAGTCCTATTCCCACTTGATTGCCCTCTTGTGGATTCCTCTTCCCCAAGATGTAACAGTGAAATATGGAGTCTCCCTCAAACACAGTTCCTCTCTGACCACCCCCTAGACAATCTCTTCCCCAGCCTATGGAGTGACACTAGTGTGTTTCTTGGTCAAGATATGGTTCTGGGCCCGCCATCTGCGCTTAGCATATACAGTCTAAATGTCAGTTCAGAGGGTGATTCTTCTGGATTGGGGGTTAGCTTTATTTTATTTTATTTTTATTTTATTTTATTTGTTTTTTGGGGGTCATACCTGGTGCTGCTCAGCTGACTCTTGGTTTTGAGAAAGTAAACATCATTTTATGCCTTGCTGATAGTTTTTGGCTTCCTCATTGTCCTAAGAACTCTTTGCTTCCATGGGGAAATACAAAGGTCCCTGTTTTCCTTCTTCCTTCATCACAGTTTTGAGAATATTCTAAGAAATCTAATTTCCCCTATCCTTTTACTTTCCCTGAAACAACCTATTTCCTTCAACACCCTTTTCCTTGTTCTCTTCCCCCCTACTGGTAATCTGTTCTGTTCCCCTTCCTGCTTCACCCCCATGGCCTACTCCCACTTTCTTAAGGAACTGCAGGGTCTGCTGTCAGAGTGGCACTAGGAAAGGCTTCTGGGCTCCTGCAGCGGTTTTGCAATACTAAATACCCATGAGGAACCACTGTTAGGGTGTGCTCACGGCCAGTGGCATAATTTAATCTATGAAGAGAAGCAAACTTGAGTTGGTATACCAGATAGCTTTATTTATTTAGCTAGCTGGTTAGCGCTCCTATTTATTTAGCAGGAGAGGAGGAAATACTTGAGGATTGTTGGTGTGTGTGTGTGTGTGTGTGTGTGTGTGTGTGTGTGTGTGTGTGTGTGTGTGTGTGTCTTACTTGATGTTGGGGATAAAACATAGAAACTAACACATGTAGGACAAGAGAACTACATCCGTGTAGGGATTATTTTGTTTATTTATTTTTTATTTTATTTTATTTTATTTTGGTTTTTGAGCCACACCCAGCGGTGCTCAGAGGTTACTCCTGGCTGTCTGCTCAGAAATAGCTCCTGGCAGGCACAGGAAACCATATGGGTGCCGTGATTCGAACCAACCACCTTAGATCCTGGGTCAGCTGCTTGCAAGGCAAACGCCACTGTGCTCTGGCCCCAAGGGATTATTTTCTTTCTTTCAAGGTTTTTTTTGGGTCACACCCAGCAGTACTGAGGGGTTACAGGTCCTGGCTCTATGCTTAGAAATCACCCCTGGCAGGCACAGGTGACCATATGGGATGCCGGGATTTGAACCACCATCTTGCATGAAAGGCAAACGCCTTACCTCCATGCTATCTCTCTGGCCCCTTTTTTCAAGTTTTTAACACTTTAATTCATCTGCCAACCTGATTTCCCAGCCTGGCCAGCCAGGGGCCATCCCCTGAAGGAAATGTGCCCCACCCAAGATCTTTTCTCTCATTCTTAATGTTTTCTTTTTTTTTTTTTTTTTTTTTTTTTTTTTTTTTTTTTTGATTTTTGGGCCACACCCGGTAAGGCTCAGGGGTTACTCCTGGCTATGTGCTCAGAAGTCGCTCCTGGCTTGGGGGACCATATGGGACACCGGGGGATCGAACCGCGGTCCGTCCAAGGCTAGCGCAGGCAAGGCAGGCACCTTACCTTTAGCGCCACCGCCCGGCCCCAATGTTTTCTTTCTTTTTCTTTTTTCTCTCTTCTCTCTCTTCTCCCTCTCTTTTTTCTTCCTTCTTTTTTCCTTCTTCCCTTCCTTCCTTTCTCCTTCCTTCCTTTCGTCCTTTCTTTTCTTTCTTCCTTTCTTTTCTTTCCCTTCCTTCCTTCCTTCCTTCCTTCCTTCCTTCCTTCCTTCCTTCCTTCCTTCCTTTCCTTTCCTTTCCTTTCCTTTCTCCCATTTTCAAAGTGGACCTAACCCAGTGGTGCTCAGGATTTACTTCTGACTCCATGCTCAAGGGTTTAGTCCTGATGGGCTCCAGCAGGGCAATAAATGGTCCCAGAAATCGAACCTAGGTCTACCTCATGCAAAGCAGGCACTTTACCCACTCTCCTATCTTTCTGGCTTCAGTTGTTTCTTTTCTGGTGTGTGTCTATGAGTCTGTTCTCTAAGGATGCCCTTTTCTATTAGGAAACAGATAAGGGGAGAGAAACAAAAGGTGGAGTGTTCCATTTTGTGCAAATCAAGAATGGTTATCGTGAGTGCAGGGCAAGAGGCAAAACCAAACAGGTCTGCCAGCATTTATCTCGCAGATGTTGGAAGACAATAAGAACTTTGTGTGATCACCTGAATGAGGTCACTAGAGCATTGGTACTTCCTGATGTGTAGGCATAATCTCCAATGGGAAGAGCTAGACCCACACGCAGGAGGTCAGAGCTCTGGGGCCTGGACCAAATATTCCAAGACTTCCACTTTGTTCTCTCATCTGATTCTAATTCTGTTTCAACTAGTAAATAAACTTCATATGTCAGTGGTACAAAGTATTGGCCTGGGCCCAGATAATAGTATAGTGGGTGGAGCACTTGCCTTCCATGCAGCAGACCTGGGTTTAATTCTGGTACCATGTAGGACAATACCAAAAGTGATCCCTGAGCAAAAAGCCAGACAGGAGTAAGCCCTGAGTATTGCTGGGTGTGACCTCAAAACAAAACAGAACAAAGCAAAGCAAAAAAGTGTCAGCCTGGCCTAGCCATGACTTTGAGGATGGGGCCACAGTATACTACTTTAAGGGGGAGATATTTTGGCATCTGAGGGTTTAGAGACCCTCTGCAAACCTCTGAACATCCTATAAATTAGAAAGTTTTCATTTGATATGGCAGTCACCCTGGCATGAAATCAAGTGCTGATTCAAACCCCTATTCCAACACTTACTAACTCTGAGCTTATTCATTTCTCCCCGCCCCTCACTTCAGTCTTGCTCACCTGTCTGACAGGGCCTGCAGAGCTATTAGGTAACATACTCAAGTAGAGTGGAACTCGCCTCCTCTTCACTGCACTTAGGCAGCGAATCTGTTTTCTTTGCCTAAACTGAGCTGTGGCCGGATCTGAAAGGAATATCCCAGATGCCCCTGGTGATGCTGCCTGCCCCATCATACCACCAAGGATGAAAACATAAGAGCATTTCCTACAGGGTCAGCTTGGCAGAATGTGGACCTCATATTCACTGTTTTGTTGTGTAACCAAGGCCAGAACCTGGCGTGACTCCTGGGGAATAGGGCAAAGTTCAGAGGCTGACTTCCAGGGCCGCTGTCCTGTCAGGATTTACTTAGTCGAGCCCTCCCTATGCCATGAGACGTCCTCTTTGGGGAATCATGAACCTGGCACTATCTTTTGTAGATACTCAGCTGGAAACAAGGCACACAGTGCCAGAAATGGCAGGGAAAGAGGTATTGGGGCCATATTTGCATGCAAATATCCTTGGGTTCGATCCCTGCACCCAAAATGATCTCCCAAATCCTGCCCAAAGCAATTCCTGAGTACAGAGCCAGTTGTGAGCATGGCAGGATGTGGCCTAAAACGAGAGGGAGGGGGAAAGGGGAGAAATGAGGGAAGGAGGGAGAGGTTTGCTGCTCAGGGTTTGAAACTTAGACCTGGACTGGTCTCAGAAAACAGGGTTCAAGCAGGGGTGCCATAGAAGATTAAAACAAGACAGAAAAAAAAAAGCGTGTATGTGTGTGTGTGGGGGGGGGGGGTAATTTCTGAGGGCCCTGCCTTTCCTTCACATTCAGTGTTTATTGCTTTGGTTACATAAACATTACAGGGACAAAAACAACATTCTTATTTGTTTCTGCGTCTTACTCCTGACTGCACACAGGAAAGTCTCCTGGCAGTACCCTAGGCATGTGCAAGACAAACACCCTAACTATTGCTCGGGTCCCAGACCAACATTCTTGAAAATGTGCCTATCTTAATCTCCCAGAACTAAAACCTATTAACATATGGGAGTCTCTCAATGTGTTGAGACAAACACCTTTGTTGTAAGCTTGTCTAAAGAGATTATTTCTCAGAGGAAGACCTACAGAGACAAGTAGTGTGAGGGCTCTTGACTCAGTAGCCTTTCACATCAGCACCAGTTTTTGTTTTTGTTTTTGTTTTTTTAGTTTAGTTTTTTTTTTCTTTGTTTTGTTTTCTACCCATTCTGCCTTTCCTTCCTTCTATCTTTGTCTCCAACATGTCCTGGAGAAACTTCTTAAGTCTCAGTTTTCCCACCTGAGCAATGAGGGGACGCATTACTTGGATGGTTGTAGCAATGATCAATCACTTCCAGACGAACCTCCTGCTGGCCAGATCAAGCTCTCACCTGAACAAGCACTTGTAATTAGCAGGCGTCTGTGTGATCCTGCCTGACTATACTGCAAACCAAGTTCTCCTATCAGCCCAACTCTGATTTCAGAATGCTGATGGTTAGTGAGGCCTCAGGGTAATAAGGTCCAGACATTCACTGCAAGAAGCACCTCCCAACCCAGCCTGGCATGCAGGTAGCATGAACTTAACTGGTCATTTTGGAGGGATATTTCTCAACTAGACTGCCAGTTTCTCACATCACACATCACTTGGAAAGTCATTGATTTCTCACTTATGTCTAATGAAATCACCAAAGACTTAGACAACATGCTGTTTTAAACTGTTGAGTCTAGGAAGGTAGCATGAAGATTAAGCCTTGATCACATTCCCGACCCCTAGTGACACTGGGTATCATGCTGGAGGCCTCTGAACACCTCTGGGGGTGCCCTGGTTATCTCCAGCAGCAAAGGACCAAGTAATACCACACTCTAAAATCCTAATACTGAACAATCAACCCACTTGGCCAAGAATTGCTACTCCGGAGTAGCTCCTTGGCTTCCTGAGTGACTTGGCAAGTTCCCTAAAAAAATGAGAGACAAAAAGACAATCATGCTAGCACTGAGCACTATAGACAAAAAGGTCGTTGTCCATAAAAAAATCATTCTAATCTTTGGGTTAGAGCAATAATAATGGGGAGGGCGTTTGCCTTTTATATCACCAACTCAGGTTGAATCTCTGCATCACATATGGTGCCCCAAGCACCACCAGAAGTAATTCCTGAGTGCACTGTTAGGAGTAATCCCTGAACACTGCTGTGTGTCACCCAAAAGCTAAAAATCAAAATTCAAGCTTGAGATCAGAGGGATAGTAAAACAGACAGGGCATTTGCCTTGTATGTGACCAACTGAGTTCAATCCCTGACTCCACATCTGGTTCCCTAAGCCCCATCAGGAGTGATCCCGAGCAGAGCCAGGATTAGGCCCTGAACACTGCAAACTGTGGTCCCAAAACAAAATCAAAAACCAGTGTAAAGATAGTTGGTGGTGCTGGTGCTGGTGCTAGTGGTGGTAGTAGGTTTTAGCTTTACGCATTACCTTTTGAGTCTTAGATATCAAGACAGATACATCAGAATGGTAGAGTGCCAGAGAGATCCCTGAGCTTGAAGCCAGGAATTAGTTCTGAGCACCATTAGTTGTGACCCCCAAATAAATAAAAATGTTAAAGTGAATTCCCAGCTATTGAATTTTTTTTAGTTTAAAAAAATTATTTTGGGGCCGGCGTGGTGGCGTTAGAGGTAAGGTGCCTGCCTGCCTTGCCTGCACTAGCCTAGGATGGACCTAGGTTCGATCCCCCAGCATCCCATGTGGTCCCCAAAGCCAGGCTCGATTTCTGAGCTCATAGCCAGGAGTAACCCCTGAGTGTCACCGGGTGTGGCCCAAAAACCAAAAAAAATTTTTTTTATTTTACTTTTTTTTTTTGTTTTTTTTTGGGCCACACCCTTTTGATGCTCAGGGGTTACTCCTGGCTAAACACTCAGAAATTGTCCCTGGTTGGGGGGGGGTACCATATGGGATGCCAGAAGATTGAACCGTGGTCCTTCCTTGGCTAGCACTTGCAAGGCAGACACCTTACCTCTAGCACCACCTCGCTGGCCCCTTATTTTACTTCTTTTTTTTTTGTTTTGTTTGTTTTTTTTTTTGTTTTGGGGCCACATCCAGTGACACTCAGGGATTACTCCTGGCTATGTGCTCATAAATAGCTCCTGGCTTGAGGGACCATATGGAATGCCAGGGATCAAACCAAGTTCTGTCCTGGGTCAGCGGCGTGCAGGACAAACGCCCCGCCTCTGTGTCATCGCTCTGGCCCCAAAATTACTTCTTTTTTATTTCCTCCCTGTTTCGTCACTATTGATATTGCTATTAGAATGGCCAGAGTTCAGGCAGAAGCAATTTATCAGATTGCTACCTAGGTATAAAAGTAAATATTTGGGGCTGGAGAGATAGCATGGAGGTAAGGCGTTTGCCTTTCATGCAGGAGGTTCGAATCCCGGCGCCCCATATGGTCCCCTGTGCCTGCCAGGAGCAATTTCTGAGCCTGGAGCAAGGAATAACCCCTGAGCACTGCCAGTGTGACCCAAAAACCACACACACACACACACACACACAAGTAAATATTTTTAATTTTCTCCTCCATGTCCAGGCCCCTGATGTTTATGGGATCACAGACGAAGAAGGTTCTACTCACACCCCTCAAACATTCAGCACGCCCCTTCCGAGTTTCCAACCATGACAGGAGCAGCCGGCGCGGGGTGACAGCCAACAGTCTGAAGGAGCTGCTGGCCAAGGTGCATAAGCTTAGCTCTTCTCTCACCAAGGCGCTGAACTTGCATACAAAGCTTGGTGTGGGCCAAATCAGCACAATGACAGAGGGTTGGTAAAGGGATCTGAGGGGAGCTTGTCAATGAAAGAAGGAAAGGAATAGGCTCTGAACCTGTTTACCTGAGTAAACCACAGGTGTGGCCCAAAAAATAATAACAACAACAAATAAATTGGGAGAAGTGGTGCTTCGGGCCACACATCATCCCTGCACTCAGGTATTACTCCTAGCAGGCTCTAAGGGACCATATGGAATGTCAGGGTTTGAACCTGGGCCGCCCTCATGAAAGGCATGTGCCCTACCTGCTGTGCTATTGTACAATTGCTCTGGCCCAAAAATAAATTTTAAAAGAAAGAAAAGAATGATTATTATGCTGGAGCTATAGTATAGTGGGTAGGATGCTCATCTTGCATGTGGCCAACCTGAGTTTGGTCCCCAATACCCAAAATGGTCCCCTAAATTTACCAGCAATAATCCCTGAATGTAGAGCCAGGAGTAAACCCTGAGCACTGCTGGATGTGGCCTTCCCTCTCAAAAAAAAAAAGAAAGAAAGAAAGGAATGATTGTCTCTATATCATAAAAGATTGAGGTACAGGGTCAGAAGGATAGTGTAGTAGATAAGGCACTGTACTATGCCAACCCAGATTCTATCCACAGCATCCCATATGGCTGCTTGAACCTATCAGGAGTGCCCCCTGAGTGCAGAGCCAGGAGTAACACCTATCTTACCCACTACATTTTTTATTTACCCCACCTCTCAACCCTTCTGAAACTATGACCTCATCAACACCATTGACTTGCCAAAATGGAATGTCTTGCTAATCCAGACTGTCTCTGATGTGTCATCAATCTAGACCCTGGAGGCGCTCATGATCACCACCGGACTGGTCACTTTGGTGTTGGAGGAGGATGGCACAGTGGTAGACACGGAAGAGTTCTTTCAGACATTAGGGGACAACACACATTTCATGATCTTGGAAAAGGGGCAGAAATGGACACCGGTAAGCAAAAATACAAATGGGTAGGGTGTCAGAGATATAGTTAGTGGGTAGGGTACTTGCCTTACAGAGGCCTGGTTTCACTTAATTTCCCAGAATCCCATATGGTCCTCTTGAGCACTTTCTGGAGTAATTCCTGAGTGCAAGTACAAGAGTAACCCTGATGATGTCACACATCATAGGGTGTGACAAAACATTTTTAAAAGTGCATAAACTTTTTACCTACTAAAATGCATCCCTGGGGCCGGGCGGTGGCGCTAAAGGTAAGGTGCCTGCCTTGCCTGCGCTAGCCTTGGACGGACCGCGGTTCGATCCCCCGGTGTCCCATATGGTCCCCCAAGCCAGGAGCAACTTCTGAGCACATAGCGAGGAGTAACCCCTGAGCATTACCGGGTGTGGCCCCCCCCAAAAAAAAACTAAAATGCATCCCTTATTTTGTTATTGACTTGCCCATTTTCTAGATATGTTCTTTATCTTCACCTAATAACTTAATCCACTTACCTCAGAAGAAAAAGGATTATTTGGGGTTGGGCCACGCCCAGTTGTGCTTAGGAGTTATTCCTGGCAGTGCTCAGGGAACACTATGTGGCATTGGGGATTGAACCTGGGACAGTAGCATGCCAGGTAAGCACCTTAATCTCCATATTACATCTCTGATCAAAGCAAATCTTATAACAATTACTAGGAAAATCATGTTGTGTGTAAACATGAGCTATATGATTTGAAGCATATAATTCTGAGAGACAGGCTTTGGCCATTGAAGTGAGTCTATTAAAGTAAGTAGATCAGATCTGGTGAGGTCTCCTTAGGATGCCAGTAAGTTCTCATAACCAATAGCAATGGGTGTGTATGTAAAGTGACTTAGGAAAGAATAAAGTCTTCTATTTCTTTTGTTTAATTTATTAATTTAAAGAAAATGTATTACCTAGTTGACAGTTGATCATAATACATTTGTTTCCAGTAAGTGAAAACAAAGTTATTGAAAAAATTGAAATGAGAAAAACTAGGGGCTGGAGAGATAGCACAGTGGTAGGGTATTTGCCTTGCATGCAGCTGATTAAGGATCGACGGTAGTTTGAATACCGGCATCCTATATGGTTCCCCCAAGTCTGCCAGGGTCAATTTCTGAGCACAGAGCCAAGAGTAAACCCTGAGCGCTGCTGGGCATGACCCAACCCCCTCCCAAATAAAAATATTTAAAAAGTTAAATGGATGAGGACAAGATAAAGAAAAAAAGAAAAAGTACAGTTGCAAACACATTTGTGAAAATTATTCTATCTCTAATGAAGTTATTAATATAATGGCAGAAGATTTAGTAAGTTCTCGTTGTTAGCTGTCCAAAAATGGGGTGCTCCTTTAGGGATGACTGCATTAAACAACTGAAGTTGTCCAGAAATTCAAAGCACTATTACTGATGCTACAATTTTTTTTGATGCTACAATTTTTTTTTTGTTTTTGTTTTTTTTGGGCCACACCCGGCGGTGCTCAGGGATTACTCCTGGCTGTCTGCTCAGAAATAGCTCCTGGCAGGCACGGGGGACCATATGGGACACCGGGATTCGAACCAACCACCTTAGGTCCTGGATCGGCTGCTTGCAAGGCAAACACTGCTGTGATATCTCTCCGGGCCCTGATACTACAATTTTTAAGGGCATCTTTTGGCTTGGTTTGCATCTTATTTGAGAAAAGAGTGAGTCTATGGAGCTGACTCAGCTTCAGGTCACTCTCAGACCATTCTGCTGGATTGAGCACTAAGATTTGGTGTAGAGTCCTCTTTTTGATTTTTCAAAGCTTTTGATGAGATAGAATTTAGGGCTCTGGAGAGCTAGTCTACCACACCACAGATGGTCCCACCAAAAGTGATTGCTGAGCTCAGAGCAAGGAATAAATCCTGCATCAAAGGGTGTTGCCTCCCAAAATAAGTTTGGGTGGGTGTCACTCCTGGTCATTATTGGGGGACCAGATTCTATGAGAAATTGAACCAGGATTCATCTCTTTGAGCCTGCCCTCATCACCAAGTATTAATATATTTATGGAGGTGAAATCATGGGATTTGAGATCATTCCTAGTAGTGCTCAGAGCTACTCTTGGACTGTTTTCAGGGGGGTTATTCCTGGGATTTCTCAGAGCATCATAAATTGATTCTGATGACCATATGCAAGGCTTTGGCCTTTTCTGCTGCCCTGTGTCTCCAAGCCCCGGTACTATTTATAAACCCTGGAGAGTCACAGCCATTCTTCTCTCAAACTGACAAGTCCACTGATGGATGTTTCGAGTTGACAGTGGCCTCTGAAGACCAGACAGCCGAAGATCACAGAGTTGTATCCTAGACAGTTTCTAGGAAATTGGGGGATCTTGTAAAGTTCTCTCCCTTCCTCTTGTTAGGTTAGTGACCCAAGACTAGAAATAATTGCATGTCTTGAGGCTAGTCAATCCTAACTACGAGGTCCTCCAGGGCAGCAAGTAAATGCAGAATATGAAGCATTGTTGAGGGCTGCTCAATGTTTTGTGCCCACAGCATAGCCATTCACTGATTTCCAGACTTCTTGACCCAGTCCCTCAACCAAAAGTGACTTAGAGAGGAGTCTTTCCTATAGACAAACCCATCTACCAGCAACATTCTTCAAATAATTGGCAGGTCAGACATGAGCAGGTTTGAAACTGACAAAAGAGTCACAACTAGCAGAAAACCCTAGACTTGGTGTGTCCTGTCTGGGTATGTTCTTACCTTCTCTTTTTCTGTCCTCTCTTCCAGGGTAGTAATTATGTCCCAGTTCGCCAGCAGCCAAAAAAATCAGGAATAGCCAAAGTAACCCTTGACTTGTACAAGCCAAGTCCTAAAGATGTCATAGGCTGTCTCAACGTGAAGGCCACCATGTATGAGATGTACTCTGTGTCCTATGATATCCGCTTTACCGGGCTCAGGTCCTTGCTGAGGTAATATGGCTTTGAAGTCAGATATAGGCTGTGGATCACTTACACTCTGCTCCTCAGTGTTCCCCAAGCTCAATCTGATGGATGTGCTCATCTGAATGACTATAGTTGAAGTGTCATTTAAAGTTTTGTGTGTATGTGAGAGAGAGAGAGAGAGAGAGAGAGAGAGAGAGAGAGAGAGAGAGAGAGAGAGAGAGAGAGAGAGAGAGAGAGATTTATTTTTTCAGGCCACACCTGGAAGTACTCAGGGTCTACTTCCATCTCAGTGCTAGTAGTGAAGGGTCACTTAGGCAGTGCTCTGAGTGGGAGGCATGTGGCGCTGGGCTCAACTCGAGGTATCCCATATGCAAAACCTGCACTCGAGCCATCTTCCCAGTCTACAGCAGTTTCACTCTTTTTGTTTGTTTGTTTGCTTGTTTTGGGGCCACACCCGGCAGTGCTCAGGGGGTCACTCCTGGCTGTCTGCTCAGAAATAGCTCCTGGCAGGCACAGGGGACCATATGGGACACCGGGATTCTAACCAACCACCTTTGGTCCTGGATCGGCTGCTTGCAAGGCAAACGCCACTGTGCTATCTCTCCGGGCCCAGCAGTTTCACTCTTATGCCACAACTTTATTTCAGAAAATAAAGTTTTCAGCTAATGTTTTTATCAACATTTTTGATAATTAAATAATAAATAATTTGTTAAATAACTGAATAAATTAATAAATTTAAATAACAAAAGAAGATACTAAATGATTTTATTTATTATTAATTGAATAATGAATTATTCATTAATAATCATTAAATCAATCATTACATAATATATTATCATTAAATAATAAATAATAATATTTGATTAATTAAATAATCATTAAATAATAAAAGGAAGCAACTGGTTAATAAATATAAAGGAAACCATTTGGGAAGGTGGGGGATTAGGTCACATCCAGTGGTATTCAGGCCTTACTCCAGCCTCTGTGTTCAGGGATCATCCTGGTGGGCTTAGGAAAAAATATAGGGTGCTAGGGGTCAAACCTTGATTGGATGCATGCAAGGCAAGTGCCTTAATTGCTGTACTATCTCTCCAACACCCAAATTTCTTTTTAAAAAACCAGAGTTTTGGGGCTGGAGAATTAGCACAACAGTAGGGCATTTGCCTTGCATACAGCCAATCCAGGACAGATGGGTATGGTGGTTCGATCCCGGGCATCCTGTATGGTCCCCTGTGCCTGCCTGGAGTAATTTCTGATTGCAGAACCAGGAGTAACCCCTGAGTATCACCAGGTGTGACCCAAAACCAAAAAAACAAAACCAAAAAAAAACAAACAAAACCAGAGCTTCATGGGCCAGAAAGATAGGACAGTGGGTAGGCCACTTGCCTTGCAAGCAACCAATCCCTGTTCAATCACAGGCACTGCATTCTCTCATGAGCCCCACCAGGAGTGATCCCTAAGCACAGAGCCCAGAGTAGCTTCTGAGAACTGCAGGGTGTCACCACAAAACAAACAAAAATGTGTATATGTGGAGAACAAGGTAGAGCCCCTGACAATTGCTTCCTTCTAATTGCTTCCTTTCTAAAATGAGACAGAATGATGACAGTGTCAACATTTTTAATGGTGTAAACTTCACTCCAAGGCTTGCCTTGCCAAAACCTTTCTAAAAAGACAGTCAGGCTTCTTGTCCCTATTTCTTATCCCATAGATCTAAAGGCACCAAAACTACCCCAAAAAAACCCAAATCAAAAGGCCTGTCAGCTATCTGACAGATAAAAAGGAATGACTCTAGCTTTGGTAAAGGATGAGTGTACACAGCACTGTTCTCTGGTCTGAAGGAAGCTGGATGCCCTTGGCGCTACATTTCACAGCAGGTTCCAGCTGGGATGTCCTTGGGCCAACTGGCTCTCAGATTTCTGCAGGTTTTCCTGAAACTTGCCTTCCTCCTTACTTCTCCTTTCACAACTGACCTCCCTGGTTTCAGGAACAAGCCCTCAAAATACCCCAAAAGGTTGCCAATAAGAACTGGTGGCCAAGAGGCAGAGCGCAATGTCCACCCTCAGAAGCACACTTGACATCTCAGTGCTTCCCAGTTGCTAAAACAGAGCACGTTGGATTATTAACGTTAGTGGGAGCAAAGCTGCACAGAGTGAAGGGGCCCCTGGTCAGCCTCACTGCACCAGAAGTGAAGAACCCCAGACCTCCCCTCCAGCCTCTGCATGTCAGCAGAAACTCTGGGGAAGGGGGCTATCCCAGCAGTCAGGGGTGCAGGCCTTGCTTGATCGGGCACTGCCTGGTCCCCACTGAGCACCTAGGGTATAGTCCTGAAGGCCACTGAGCACTGTTAGTTGGACTTTTCCCTTCTACCTTCCTAGCACTGTTCATGCCCTGCAGTGCTACATTGCTGGATCTAAGCATTGAACTTTCCATTCCTATTGGCCAGTTGCTAGCACTGTCCCTGGGATCCACTGAACACTGCTTTGACCTTCCCAAAAGCATGCTGACATGAGTATCCTATTGTAAGCATGAGTGTGAGTGCATGAGCTTATGTGCCATTGTGTATCTATGAGTGTATGTGTGTATCTAAGTTGTGTGTTGGTGTGAGTCTATGTATAAAAATGTCAGTATGTATACATATACATATTGTGTGCATGTTTGAGTGTCAGTGTGCATGGGTGTGTGTGTGAATCTGTGTGTAAGTGAGTATATGTGAGTGCATATAAATGTGTGTGTCATTGTATGAGTGGTTTTTTTTTGGGGGGGGGGTCACACCCGGCAACGCTCAGGGGTCACTTCTGGCTCCACGATCAGAAATCGCTCCTGGCAGGCTCGGGGACCATATGGGATGCTGGGATTCAAGCCACCGTCCTTCTGAATACAAGGGAAACGCCCCACCTCCATGCTATCTCTCCGGCCCTATATGAGTATGTCTAAGTGTGTGTGTGTGTGTGTGAGAGAGAGAGAGAGAGAGAGAGAGAGAGAGAGAGAGACAGAGAGAGAGAGAGACAGAGAGAGACAGAGAGAGAGAGAGAGAGAGAGAGAGAGAGAGAGAGAGAGAGAGAGAGAGAGAATCTCTTCTGTTCCTCATTGGCCCAGAACTCTGAGCTTGACCTTGTCCCTTCTGTCGCAGGGGTTTACTTCGGATCCTGTCCCATGCTGCTCAGGTTACTGGGCAGTTTCTCATCTACTCAGGCACCTACATGCTCCGGCTGCTGGGGGACACAGAAGAACAACGGGCTTCCCCCAATCCACGCTCCAGGCGGAGCTACATGAGTGGGTAGGCCATGCACGCCGGGGGCTCGCCTGCTCCTGACTCCACGGTCCCTCTCAAGTGGCAAACTTGGAAGGTTCACATGTCCTTGTAGACTGCAGGTCACTTTGTCAGGAGTGGGGGCTGGGGAAAGGAAGGGACTGGGGGATTGTGCAAGATTTAACCTGGAAGGAGGAAGGCGAGTGGGCCTCATGGCAAGAGGACAGGACCAAACAGCAGGAAGCAGCCTCTGGGGCTCCTTTGCTCCTGAAATAAATGAATCACAAGAATTGCTTCCAATACTTAAGTGTCATAATTTTTTGTGTCTCTCATCCCTCCCTCCTTCCCTACAAGCAAAGCTTTTATGTAGAATTAAAACACAAGTTTCCATTGCTTTTCTTTCTTTCTGAGTACTGGGTGCTATAGAAAAACAAACTGTCGAGGCCGGAGAGATAGCATGGAGGTAAGACATATTCCTTGCATGCAGAAGGACAGTGGTTTGAATCCTGGCATCCCATATGATCCCGAGCCTGCCAGGAGGGATTTCTGAGGGGAGAACCAGGAGTAACCCCTGAGCGCTGCCGGATGTGATCCAAAAAGAAAAGCAGTCAGGGGCTGGAGGGAGAGAGAGTATGGTACGGTAAGATGCTTACCTTTTGTAAGTAGCTGACCATTGTTTGACCCCCACTATCCCATATGACCTTCTAAAGCCCACCAGGAGTGATGTCTAAGTGAAGAGCCAGGGAAACCCCCAAGCATTGCCAAGAACGAGAAGAGAAAGGAGAGAGGAAGGAAGGAAGGAAGGAAGGAAGGAAGGAAGGAAGGAAGGAAGGAAGGAAGGAAGGAAGGAAGGAAGGAAGGAAGGAAGGAAGGAAGGAAGGAAGGAAGGGAGGGAGGGAGGGAGGGAGGGAGGGAGGAGGGAGGGAGGGAGGGAGGGAGGGAGGGAGGGGGGAGGGAGGGAGGGAGGGAGGGAAGGAAGGAAGGAAGGAAGGAAGGAAGGAAGGAAGGAAGGAAGGAAGGAAGGAAGGAAGGAAGGAAGGAAGAAAAGAAGGAGGGAGGGAGGGAAGGAAGGAAGGAAGGAAGTTAGTTAGTTAAGGACTTCCTTCCCTCCTTATGAATCTTGAAGCCCACTCACTGGTTCTCAAGCCTATGCCTCCCTCCACCAGTTCAGTCTGGCCCTGGACTCCCAATTCTATCCGCCTTCTCTGAGGAGGGTCGGCACAGTCTTTCTTTCTCTGTCCCCCACTTCCCCTCTCTCATATTCTCTCATTCTCTCTCCCTCCCTTATCTCTCTGTCTCTGTCTATCCCTCTCTGTGTCTCAATTTTGTTTCTCTCCTTCTTAGTCTCTCTGTCTCTGCCTGCCTGTCTGTCTATCTGTCTCTTCAAAATAGCTTTATTGAAAGAAATTCACTTAGGGGCCAGAGCAAGGGTACAGCAAGTAGGGAGCTTGTTTTATATACTGTTGACTAGGTTTGATCCTTAACTCCCCATATGATCCTGAGAACCGCGAAGAGTGATCCTTGAACGCAGAGAGAGAACTAAGCTGTGAGCACCACTGGGTGTGGCCCAAAAACCAAAAGAAAAAAATATGTGGGGGGGCCAGAGCAGTGGCGCAGCTGTAGGGCACTTGCGTTGCACGTGTTTGAACTAGAACTGACCGCAGTTCGATCCCCCTGGATGCGCATCCCATATGGTCCCCTAAGCCAGGAGCGGTTTCTTTTGTGTGTGTGTGGTTTTTGAGTCACACCCGGCAGTACTCAGGGGTTTCTCCTGGCTCTGTGCTCAGAAATCGCTCCTGGCAGGCACGGGGGACCATATGGGACGCCGGGATTCGAACCGATGACCTTCTGCATGAAAGGTAAACATCATACCTCCATGCTATCTCTCCGGCCCTCAGGAGAGATTTCTGAGCGTAGAGCAGGAGTAACCCCTGAGTGTGGCTGGTTGTGGCCCAACACACACACACACACACACACACACATACACACACACACACACACACACACACACAGAAAACAAAAAAAGAAAAATGAAAGAAATGTGGTGATGTGGTGTGAGGGGTGAGAAAGAGCATGAGAATCAGGGCTGCTCCAACATGAAAAGCCAACGTTTTGCTTTTCTTTTATGGCACAGGCAGCAGTGCCAGGGCCACACCTGGCAGCGATGGAGGGTGTGTGTGTGTGTGTGTGTGTGTGTGTGTGTGTGTGTGTGTGTGTGTGTGTGTGTGTGTGTAAGACATGAGACGCAGTGCCCAGGGGCCATGCCTGGCAGCGATAGAAGGGGTGTGTGTGTGTGTGTGTGTGTGTGTGTGTGTGTGTGTGTGTGTGTGTGTGTGTGTGTGTGTGTGTGTGTGTGTGTGACATCTGCCGCCAGGGTCTGGGCCTGGGCCTGAGTGCGTCCTTGGCCTCTTGTTCTCTCCGTGGCGCATCCCTACGGGTCCCTCTCCTTCCCACCCGCTCCCCGACTGCGTCTGCGGGCCCTGGAGAACCGGCGGCTCCGGAGTCGCTTCCTAAATAAGGACCGAGGCTGCTTCGCGCATCTCGGCGCCACCCGGGGGCGCCCGCCCGCCCGCTCCCCGCCCACTGGGCCTTGGCTCCCCGCGGGGCCCGGGACCCGGCTCGCGCGCTCCGGGCCACCTTCCGAGCCTCGCGCCCGCTCTGGGCTTGCGTCACTGCCCAAGGATTCGGCCTGCTGCGGAGAAAACCCAAACCCTGCCCGGCTTCCAAAAAAGGAATTTTCCCTCCGGAGCTGGCTGGGGTGACGCATCGCGGCTCAGAGCCCCCGGCCGGCCGCGCGGAGCTGCCAAGTGGGGGGAACGTGGCCTGTCAAAGTCGGGGCAGGCCGCTTCGTCCTTGCAAGGGGATCGACTTTCAGACAGGGGAGCCCACCCGTCCCCCAGCACCCTCTTGGTCCCCCGATCACCGCCAGGAGCAAAAACACTGAGCATCCCTCGCCGGGGATGGCCCCTCCACGAAATAAGATGCACCCCCCAAAAATGACAAGGGTGATTTATTTAGGCGATGGGTTCCCTGAGCACGGAAACACAGTTATCTTGCAAAGATCCACGCGGTGGGCAGAGATGGGAATGGGCAGAGCAGCCTCTGATTCTAGCCTCGGGAAGGTTTGGGGGTGTTAAGACTCCGGAATGCAGAGGAGAACGGGGAGCCCGGCCTGGCTTTGCCTGGCCTTGCTGCCTTCAAAGACGGGGCTTGGTCGCACTTGAAACCCGTTGCATGTGTGGGAAGGTCCCAGCAGGTGCGACTCTTGTGTCTCTGGCTCGGATTAGGCTCTGTGCATTCCCCAGGGGACACTTTCTCCTTCTGATCTGCGCCTCTCAGCAGCCGGCATTTGGCTCAGCCGCGGAGAGAGGCGAGGCGCGACCCGGGAGCTCCAAGGCGCGGCCTTGGGTTGATCCACCGCAGCCCGGGGGAAGCAGTTGGGTGGGGCCGGAGAGATAGCACGGAGGTAGGGCTTTTGCCTTGCATGCAGAAGGACGGTGGTTCGAATCCCGGCATCCCATATGGTCCCCCGAGCCTGCCAGGAGCGATTTCTGAGCAAAGAGCCAGGCAGAACCCCTGAGCGCTGCCGGGTGTGACCCAAAAACAAACAAACAAACAACAACAACAACAAAAGCAAAGCAGTTGGATGGGAACAGCTAACTTCCTAGAGCGGCCTCCGTGCTGCGAGTTTAGCACCCGGCTACCGACCAAGTCTTCGGCTGAATTTGCTCGCTTGGCGAGGTCCAGGGGCTTTTCTTGTGCTCTCTCGACACTGGCTCTAAGAAAAAGTGAATCAGGGGCCAGAGTAATAGTACAGTGGGTAGGGCTTTTGGGCAAGCCCGGATTCAATCCTTGGCATCCCCTGTGCCCCAACTCCATCCCAAACCTGCCAGGAGTAGTTTCTTTTCTCTTTCTTTTTATTTTTTCTTTTGTTTGTTTTAGGGCCACACCCGGTTGACGCTCAGGGGTTATTCCTGGTTCTGCGCTCAGAAATCGCTCCTCGCTTGGGGGACCATATGGGATGCTGGGGATAGAACCCAGGGTCGTTCTGGGTCGGCCTCGTGCAAGGCAAACGCCTTACTGCTGGGCTATCGTTCTGGCCCCTCTTTTTCATTTATGGTTTTGGGGGCCACATGTGGCAGCATTCAGGGGTTACTCCCGGCTCTGCGCTCAGAAATCGGTCCTGGGTTGGACTCGTGCAAGGCAAAAACGCCCGGCCCGCTGTGCTATCGCTCTGCACTCTAACCCCGGAGTGATTTCTGAGCACAAAGCCAGGAGTAACCCCTGAGACCCACTGGGTATGTACCAAACACAAACCCTAAAAAGATCATTTAAGACCAAAGAGATAGTAGTGAACGGGGCGGCAGACCCGAGTTTTGTAGTGAATGGGGCGGCAGACCCGAGTTTTGTTCCTGACATCCCATATGGACAAACCAACGCCCCCACCCCACCCCAAGGATGCTCCCTGAGAGCAGATACTGGAGTAAACATTGAGAAATAAATTATGTGACAAAATAAAAGAAGTCATTCAAGGTCGAAGTGACTGCATAAAGGGTAAGTACTTTCCTTGCACGCTGCATGGCGAGCTAGGTTCAACTCCCAGCGCCCATTAAATTCCCCCAGCTCAGGGTGAGCCCTGAGCATAGTCAGGAAGTCAGGAGTGAGACCTGGGACCTTGATGTTCGTGTTCCTGTACTGGGAATCATGGTCCTGAGCACAGAGCCAGGAGTAGTAGCAGTTCTGTGGCCCACAAATAAGACAAATGGGGCTGGGCAGGTGCTCAAGCGTTAGGGCATCTGCCTTGCACCCAACATCCCATATGGTCCCCCAAGCCAGGAGCGGTTTCTGAGCGCATAGCCAGGAGGAACCCTTGAGTGTCACCAGGTGTGGCCCAAAAACCAACCAAACAAACAAACAAAAAATGGGGCTGGAGAGACAATGTGACAGGAAGGATGTTTGCCTATTACGCTGCCAACCCAGCTTTGATCCTAGGCATCCCATTTGATCCCCGCAGTCCACCAGGAGTGATCCTTGAGGGCAGAGCTAGGAGTAAGGTCCCTCCTCACACACACACACACACACACAAAGAAATTATGAAAGGAGAAGGGTGTTTGCCTTTCTACAGAATCCTCTTTGGGAAACCCTTTCCATAAGCTTCGCTACCTTCTTTCCTTTTTTTTTTTTTCTTTTTTTTTCAATAACGTCTTTTCAGAATCCACCCATTTGGTCCCCAGTCGTTTTTTTAACCTTGACGGCTCATGTACAAAGAACCAGAGCATCTGCAACTGCCATAGCATTCCATGACTGCCCAGCAGGCCTGCCCACCCCTGCAGCAGAAGGTGCAGAAAGCCAAGCAAAACTTGCCTCATTCTGCCCCCTCACACCTCCAGGACCCAAGGTGGCTTCTGCCTTTCCCCCTCCCCTCTCTCAATCCAAATACATCTCAAATACAAAAATCGCTTCTGACAAGCTGTTGGGGGAACCATATGGGATACTGGGAATCAAATAGAACCTGGGTCTGCATCATGGAAAGTAAACAACCTATTCACTGTGCTATTGCTCCAGCCCCTTGTTAACTTTTATTATGGAGAATTTCAGACATACGGAGAGACAGACAGACAGAGAGATGAAGAGAGAGACAGAGAAACAGAGAGAGACAGAGAGACAGAGACAGAGAGAGAACTTGACCAACTCTTTATTATCACCTGGAGTCTCTCCTAATATCACAAATTACGTTACTTTGTTGTGTTTGTTTTTTTTTTTTAATGAATCACAGAATTACAAAGTTACAAAGTTAGTTATTCATAAGGGAGGTTTAGGAAATGTTCCAACCTCAATCCTTCCACCAATGTGTAGTTTTTTGGGTACTTTTGTTGTAGTGACTTCTGCTATTGCTATTGTTGCTGTCTCTGCAGGGGAGGCTTGGATTACATCTAGTACTCCTGGGGGACTATTCCTGACTGTGTTAAGGAATGATCTCTGTCAATGTTCAGAGGCTCAGATGAAGTATGAGGAACTCTAATCAGGGTTGGCCACATGCAAGGCAGGTGCCTTAACACCTGTACTAGCTCTCTGGCCCCTGCTGTGCTCTCTTGATTCCCAGACCTAATCTCTCTACCCCAACCCTCTTTTCATATCAGTTTAGCTCTGTTATCAGTGACTTCTGGTTTGTCCTTTTCTTTGTTTTGTCTACACACTGTGTTGTAATGTCATATTTAATTAGTTGGCTTCATTTTACTGATTTTTATTCATTCTTAAGCCATGGGACCTTATCATTTGGCAATTTCATGATTCAAGAACCTAAAAGTAATTTGAAGAAATCAGTAGAAAGGAAATCATAAGGGGGCTGGAGAAATAGCACAATGGTAGGGTGTTTGCCTTGCACACAGCCTACCCAGGACAGATGGTTCAAATCCCGGCATCCCACATGGTCCCCTGTGCCTGCCAAGAGTGATATCTGAGCATAGGCCAGGAGTAATCCCTGAGCGTTGCTAGGTGTGATTCCCCCACGCCACCCCCCAAAAAAGAAAATCATGTTTCTTCTGGAACTGAAGTTTTTACTTTGCTCATCTCCAAATAATGTTTTATATACTTCATGTGTACAATATCATCTGCTTTTAGCTCATAGTTTATTTTATGTTATATATTTGATCATAATAAATTTGACCTCCGTAGTTCAAAATGCACAGTTTCTAAATCTCAAGAATAGTCATTTTCCAGGAGAAAGCCCTCACCAGCAGTAAGCCAAGAGTAAGCCCTGGGTATTGCTGGGTGTGGCCCAAAACTCAAAATATTCCTTACCAGAATTTTATAAAATGTATGGAGCAAAAAGCAATCTTTTTTCATTGCTTGGTCAATAAGTTTTTTTTATTACTGTCTTTGAAATATTCCAAAAAACCTGGTGTAATTTTAGCTCTCAGCAGACTGCTCTGAGAATTTTTTTTTTTTTTTTTTTGCAGTGCTAGGGATTGAGCCCAGGGCTTCACATGCAAGTTAAGTACTCTAACTCTGAGCACCATCTCCAAGCTCTGTCTTCTTAGGAAACTAAAGGAAGATTTTCTAAATCTTTGAGATTTCTAAATCCCAAAATATTCATTTTCCAAAATTTGAAGAACTTTAGTACTGGGTCAGAGAGAGAGCACAGCCTTAAGGTGTTTGCCTTGCATGCGGCCAACCCAGGACAGAAGGTGGTTCAATTCCCAGATTCCCAGATGGTCCCCCAAGCCTGTCAGGAGTGACTTCTGAGAGCAGAGCCAGGAGTAACCCCTGATTTGCCACCAGGTGTGAAAATTTAAAAAAAAAATCCAGGGGCCTGGAGAGATAGCACAGCGGCGTTTGCCTTGCAAGCAGCCGATCCAGGACCAAAGGTGGTTGGTTCGAATCCCGGTGTCCCATATGGTCCCCCATGCCTGCCAGGAGCTATTTCTGAGCAGACAGCCAGGAGTAACCCCTGAGCACCGCTGGGTGTATAGGTCCTTCACATTTTTAGTCAAGTTGATTCCAAGATATTTGAGTTTGTGTGACACTATAGTGAATGGAGTTGTTTTCTTAATGTCCATTTCTTCCTTATTAGTATTGGTGTATAGGAAGGCCATTGATTTTTGTGTGTTAATTTTGTAGCCTGCCACCTTGCTATATGAGTCTATTGTTTCTAGAAGCTTTTTGGTAGAGTCTTTAGGGTTTTATATGTAGAGTATGGTCCCCTGAGCACTATGAGGAGCAACCTCTGAGTAGTTCTAGTTGTGGCTCAAAAACAAAAATAAAAAATAAAACAGGCTGTCCTATTCATATAAACACAAAAGCAAACTTTTATAAGACAATAGCAGGAACATACGTGGTTCCTGAAATAAAAAAAAAAAGAACAAAAAAAATTCCACATAAAAGTATCTAAAGCAGGTCACAAATCTGAGAAAAAGAGCTTACAAAAATATTTGTATTCTGAGGCCAGAGTGATAGGCATTTGCCTTGTGCATGGATGACCCAGGTCAAACCCTGGTTCAAGGGGCCGGAGAGATAGCATGGAGGTAAAGCATTTGCCTTTCATGCAGAAGGATGGTGGTTCAAATCCCGGCATCTCATATGGTCCCCCGAGCCTGCCAGGAGCGATTTCTGAGCATAGAGCCAGGAGTCAGTCCTGAGCACTGCCAGGTGTGACCCAAAACAAAACAAAAAAACCCTGGTTCGATCCCCGGTGTCCCATAAGGTCCCCTAGCATGCCAGGAGTATTTTCTGACTGCAGAACCAGGAGTAATCCCTGAGCATTGCTGGGTATGGCCCAAAAATCTCAATATATATTTGTATTGGGGTGGAGCAATAGCACAGCGGATAAGGTGTTCACTTTGTACATGGTCTACCCAGGTTAGATTCCCGGTATCCCACTGTTTCCTCAAACACTGCCAGGAATGACGCCTGAATGCAGAGCCAGAAGTAACCCCTGAGAACCACCAGGTGTGGCCCAAAAACAAAACAAACAAGCAAAAAACATATTGGGGTTGAGATAGTACAGCAGATTAGGAATTTGCTTTACAAGCAGCTGACTTCGGGGCCGGAGAGATAACTTGGAGTTAAGGCATTTACCTTGCATGCATAAGGACAGTGGTTCGAATCTCGGCATCCCACATGGTCCCCAAACCTGCCAGGAGTGATTTCTGAGCTCATAGCCAAGAGTAACTTCTGAGCACTGCCGGGTGTGACCCAAATAAAAACAAAAAACAAAAAACAAAAAAACAAGCAGCTGACTGGGGTTTGATCCTAAGCATCCCATATGGGGAATGACTCCTGAGTGCAGAGCCAGAAGTAATCCCAGAGAACGGGTATGTGAGGCTCAAACTCCTGCCCACCAAATTATAGTAATTCATCACACTAAGGATCTGCTAACTCCCTGTTTCTCTTAGGGTAGATTTGTTTCCTGCCTTGATTTTTTTGTTTTTGTATTTTGAGCCACACCTGATGGTGCTTGGAGATTACTCAAAAGGATGCTCAGGGACTATGCCGTGCTACGGATCAAGCTGGGTCCTCCTGCAGGCAAAGCTTATATTCAGTTACCTGTGCATTTCTGCAGCCTGCTACTGGTTTCTGAAGTTGTGAGAAAGTCAGACAATTTCTTTTTTGTTTCGTTTTGTTTTGTTTTGCTTTTGTTTTTTTTTTGTTTTTGTTTTTGGGCCACACCCGTTTGATGCTCAGGGGTTACTCCTGGCTATATGCTCAGAAATCGCCCCTGGCTTGGGGGGACCATATGGGACACTGGGGGATCGAACCTCGGTCCATCCTACGCTAGCGCTTGCAAGGCAGACACCTTACCTCTAGCGCCACCTTCCCGGCCCCCAGACAATTTCTCTTAATGTGCTGGCCCCACAGTGCTAGAGGACATGTCTTGTGCATTAGCAGACATGACTCAGGAGCAAGGACTGCAATGTGCTGGGCTAGTCTGACCTCAGGCACTATGTCACAATAAGAACTTATGCAGGTAACTACAGCTGCAAAGTAAAATACAGGTTCAGGTCTGAACCTGCCTAAGGCCTAATATCCAGAGCACCTCTGTGCCATCAGCTTCTAAGGCTGTGTGTGTGATGTGTGTGTGTGTGTGTGTGTGTGATGGTGTGGCTTGTTCAGAGACAAGGGCCACAACCCCTGGGCTATTGAGTCCAGGAGGGTCACAATTGTTTCAAGCTGAGTGTTTGTCTTCTTTCAACAAAGCACTTCTTATTCTTCATGGGACACAAACACAGCCTTCCTGGAGAATAGCTGCTCTCCAACTCCACAATACATGGGGCACCCAACTGCTACTGCACCCCAAAGCCATGCACAAAGCAGCAGCTTCACCCTGTCAAAGAAAAGCCTCAGAGTAAAGCCAGAGCCAGAGAAAGCTTTGTCTCTCTTTCAGGTGGAACAGATTCTTATGACACGTCCCTGGGCTTGGCTGGCCTCTGTGCAGGGTTACAGAAAGTGGGAGAAGAAAGGAGGATGATGGGTTGTTCATAGTCACTGAAGAGACTGCTCCCAGGGATAGAGAAGGTAAACTGGAGAGGCATTTGTCTTGAATGTGGATGATCTGGATTTTAACTCCATCACCATGTTTTGTCCCCAGAGCACCACCAGAAGTGATC
The DNA here is from genome assembly GCF_024139225.1 of Suncus etruscus. NCBI lineage: Eukaryota > Metazoa > Chordata > Mammalia > Eulipotyphla > Soricidae > Suncus > Suncus etruscus. The sequence continues at coordinate 138,785,046 of NC_064850.1, read as the reverse complement.
CCTGAGCACAGAACCAAGAGGAAGCTGACTCAGAATTGCCATGTGTGGGGGGGATAAATAAAACAAATTAGTGAAATGAGTCAGAGGGAGAGGGATAAACATAGAATAATCTCACTTATCTGTGGGATATAAGAAAAATAAAAGACAGTGTGTGGATAATATTCAGAGACTGTGGAGATGGGAATTGGGGAAGCAATCTATGGTGAGAAGCTTACCACAGAAAGCAGAGAGTGGGGCCCAGAGAAATAGCACAGTGTCGTTTGCCTTGCAAGCAGCCGATCTAGAACCAAAGGTGGTTGGTTCGAATCCCGGTGTCCCATATGGTCCCCCGTGCCTGCCAGGAGCTATTTCTGAGCAGACAGCCAGGAGTAACCCCTGAGTACCGCCGGGTGTGGCCCGAAAACCAAAAAAATAAAATAAAATAAAATAAAATAAAGCAGAGAGTGAAGCAAGAGTAGAGAAGGCTGGGGCTGGAGCAATAGCAGAGTGGTTGGGCGTTTGCCTTGAGCACGGCTTACCCAGAACAGACCTGGGTTCAATTCCCAGCATCCTATATGGTCCCCCAAGCCTGCCAGGAGTGATTTCTGAGTACAGGGCCAGTAGTAACCCCTGAGCATTGCTGGGTGTGGCTCAAAAACCAAAGGGGGGGAAAAAAGAGTAGAGAAGGGTCTACTATAAAAGGGACATGCATGGCACCCCTTCGTTAACAATAGTACAAACTATAGTGTCAAAAAGGAGTGTGCGTGTGTGGGAGAGAGAGAGAGGAGAGAGAGAGAGAGAGAGAGAGAGAGAGAGAGAGAGAGAAAGAGAGAGAGAGAGAGAGAAGTAAAATGCTTGTCTCAGAAGCAGGTAGGGAGGATAGATGGGAGGGAAGAGGGCATCAGGGAGGGTGAATAGGAAACTGTTGACATTGGTGGTGGGAAATGCACTCTGATGAGGGTTTACATAGTATGACTGTAATTCAATCATAAACAACTTTATCTGTGAAATAAACTACAGTATAAACAACCTTGTAATCATGGTGTTTAAATTTAAAAACAAATGAATAAAATAAAATACTTCTAGGACTAAAAGGTGTAGTAAAAAGAAAAATACAACAACAACAAACAGAGTTAATCAGCACTACCCTGGCTACCCACTGCAGGAGGAAACCCAGAATATAGAGTAATACAGAAAAATCTCCTTCATGGTGTCACTATGACAGCCCAGGACTTCAGGTACTTATACCCAACTCTTTCTGGAGCCCAACAACAACAGAAACAATTCTAATAGATGGAGGGCACAGCTGGGCATATGCCAGTCACTGATAAATGTTTGGAAAATAGACTAACTTCTACAAAGGATAAAGAATGGTGTAACAAAAATTCAACATATTGTCTGGCCTTCTTAATCCCCCCTGATTTTCAGGGTCATGCCTGGACAAAGCACTTTACATGTGGCACAAAAACAAAACTAAAAAAGATTTCTTCAAGAACATGCTTTAACTAGAGTTGTATCCGTTAGATTTCATGTTCTCAGAGTCAAATTTGTGTAATATTCACATTCTTCTGTCATGATGCTGGGAGATAATTCAGGGGCTACAATATACATGCATAAATCCTAAGTTCGCTCCCCAGGGACACACACCCCACCCTTCACCACCAAGTTAGCCCCTGCTGACCCCAGTACTACAGGGGTCATCAGGGTACCCCAGACTACACCATATCCTCAGGCACTAGTGTTGAACCCAGTAGCATCAAGACTGGTTCCCAGAGACATGTCAAATGAAATTTCCTGTCTTGGTCTAATCAATGGATAGTTTTATCACTTGCTCTCTGCTGGGATTTTGGGTACAAACAAGCCCTTCTGAGAACCCCCACACTGAGGTGGACTCTGACACCTCAGAAGAGGGGCCATGTCCTCCTGGCAGCCACAGAGAACACTGGAGTCTCATTTGAGGGGGTCTTCTCTGAAGCACCTGATCTGCTCTCTTCTCAGAGACTATGAGGGAGTGGGAGCTCCTTCCTGCCCCTCACCCTATGTTCCTCTGCCTTATGTTCACTGCCTAAGCAATGACCTGTGGAGCTGCTCTGAGCGATGGGAAAGGAAGGCTGAGGCCTCAACCACCACTGCAGGGTGGTTTACTGAAGGGCTCTCAAGCAGTGGAGGGGTGATGTGCAGGGGGGCAAATCTTCTCTTCCTGCCTCCCTGGATGCCCCATCTCCAGTGTCCCCCTGAGTCAGGAGCAGGGCCAGGTGCCCCAGCTCACCTGCTGTGGCATTCTGTGGGCCTGTTGCTACCTGCCAGCCTGTCTAAAAGGCAGATGGTCACATAAAAATAGTGAAGGCGCCCGCGAGGTGCCCCACATCCAACTGTTCCTTGAGTGGAAGCCAGGTGGGAGGGTGGAGAAGGAGCGGCTATGCCTCAGAGCCTTGACCAGCTGCTTGGGGTGAGGGAGTGGGAGCAGAGAGCCATGAAGAGGTTCACTCAGAAAAAAACAAAAAACAAAAAAAACAATAAAACAAAAACAACAACAACAACAAAAACCTGTGACCCCCACTAGCACCAAAATGATAGGAACAGAATGGCTCTTCCTGATTCATTAGTGCCCAGGATCTTCTGCAGCTTAACAGTCAGTTGCAGAGCAACAGCAAAAACGCAACCTTGAAGCTGTGTTTCAGCTTCAACCCAGCTTCTTGTTCAGAGGCAATTAATTGTGAGTTCCTAGTGGACAGCAGAGTTTCAGTTCTGTAAGAGGAGGCTGTGCTAGAAATTTGCTTCGGGACATGGACTGTCCACAGAACATGCTGGTAGGACAGGAACTAAGGCACTGGCATTGCATATGGCCAACCCTGAGTTAATCCCTGACACCACACTAGGGAGTGACCCCCAAGTACAGAACAGGGCACAGACCCCAGCACCACTATTGTGGCCCCATCCAGAACAAGATTAATTTTCTATACCACAAAACAATTATTCCTTTTTCTGAAAAGCAAGTAAAAGAGAAACTAGAGTCTAAATGAGTGGATAGGACAAGTTCATTTCACCACTCCCAGAGCTGGTTCCTCCTGTCATATTGAGGGAAGTTTTGCTGAGAGGCCCTAGTTCCCTCTGTCACAGTAAGGAAAGGTTTGCTGAGGAGAAAGTCCAGCTCCCTGCAGGAGCTCTTGACTCATTCCCAGATGCTTTATCTCTCCTGAATAAAAGAAGCAAGCCACAGAGCATAGATTTGGGAGTTAGTCAAGTATGCAATTTTGGGGGGGAAGGGCTGAAGGATTGAGGGATGAGGGGACTGGCTGGGTGGGGAGAGATGTTTTTGGAACCATGACCAGCTGAGAGCTGAGGGAGTGGCTGCCACAGGATTCCAAAGAACAGCTGAGACAGCTGGGGGGTGGGATGGGGTAGGAGTGGGGGATATTCAGTCTGACTGCAGTAACTCTCCAAATAGCCAGTTTTACTTTGAAGAAAAAAAATGACTCTCATGACTGGGTTGAACAAACTGTTTATTCTTTGACTTACATTATCTCTGTCTCTTTCCCATTTAGTCTGTTATGGAGCGATGACCCTCTCATGGACTTTCCTACCAAAACCCAAGCTCAGCTTATCAAAGGCAGCCAAACCTCACCCCTACAATAAAACAGTCACAGCTAAGACAACAAAATACAAATTCAGCTCCAACCAGGCCAGCAGCAAAGACTGAAAAAGAAACTGGCCAGACTCCAGTGTGAAACACTCTGATTCTATTTTTATTTATTTACTCTTTTTGTTTTGAATCACGCCTGACAGTGCTCAGAAGTTACTCCTGGCTCTGTACTCAGGAATCACTCCTGGCAGGCTCAGGAGACCATACGGGATGCTGGGAATTGAACTCGGGTTGACCACATGAAAGACAAGCACCCTATCCACTGTACAATCACTCTGGCCCCTGATTTGGGGGGGGGGGTCCACACCTGGTGGTGCTCAGGGATTACTCCTGGCTCCGCACTTAGAAGTCACTCCTAGCAGGCACGGGGACCATATGGGATGTCAGGATTCGAACCACCATCCCTCCTGGATGGACTGTTGCCCTACCTCTGTGCTATTTCTCTGGCACCACCCTGATTCTATTTTTTAAGAACATTCCACTCTGAGGAAACCCTGCTGGAGCCTTTTGTTCAGGGAAGCATCATTAATTTTTTTTTTTTTTTTTTTTTTTTTTTTAGTTTTTGGGCTACACCCGGCAGTGCTCAGGGGTCACTCCTGGCTATCTGCTCAGAAATAGCTCCTGGCAGGCACGAGGGACCATATGGGACACCAGGATTCGAACCAACCACCTTAGGTCCTGGATCGGCTGCTTGCAAGGCAAACGCCACTGTGCTATCTCTCCGGCCCCATCATTACATTTTTAAAAGATTTTCCTTCCTAACATTCTAGTCTTCAGGACATTCTTTCTCTCAGGAAATATTTTGACTTTTTTTTCTTCACAGTAATTTGTAAGTGTCTTTTCCCTTTGGGTACTTATGCGCAATGTTATAGACCACAGAAAGTCACATCTCTGTCCTGGCAATCCAGTCTGGGGAGTCAAGTGTGAAAAGGTCATGCACCTGAGAACTGCAGCCCTGGGAGCACTTTATCAGGAAGTTGACCAGAGTGACAGCATGGCCAGTGTGCACTGGAGTCTGGGATTCAAAAGAGAGCTGAGGGATCACTACAGCCCGGAAGTGGGTCCATACGGATTGGCTTGATCTGTTCCAGTTCACAGGGTAACATTGCTCGAACCGCAATAGCCCCATTTGTGCTTTTACTACTATATCTTCAAGTAGTAGTGTTTGGTTTTAGGATGTTGCCCTGTGGAGTTAGGGCCTACTTCCTGCTAGGTACTCAGAGATTTCTACAGTATTCAGAGGACCACAAGAACCTGGGGATGGAGCTACAGTTCCCACATGCAAAATCTTTGCTCCAACCCTTTTAGCCATCTCCCTGACTCACTTTTGTTTTTGTTTTTGTTTTTTGTTTTTTGTTTTTGGGTCACACCCGGCAGTGCTCAGGAGTTACTCCTGGCTCTATGCTCAGAAATCGCTCCTGTCAAGCTCGGGGGACCATATGGGATGCCAGGATTCGAACCACCATGCCATCCCTCTGGACCCTCCCTGACTCACTTTAATTGTAAAAGTGCAGCACCACTGAATTCATCTTCCCTGGCATTGATCATTGTGTAATGTAATAAGAAAAGGATGAGCAAATCCAAAAGTCCCAAAACACAGAGGCAGAGCAAAGCAAGCTAGTTGCCTAGTTGGAAGAGAGGGAAGTGGCCTGGGGGGGGGGGGGGTTCTTAGATGAACATAAATTTTACCACCAAGATAATTCATCAAGGTCTGTTGAGTCTGATAACTCATCAGCTCTAGCCTAGAAAAGTTTCACCTCTAAAGCTATTCCCCAACATGCATTCACTGAATTCATCATAAAAGAGGACCAGAAATGATGTCAACCTCAGAGAGAGAAAGAGGAGTCTCGGGGAGCCCACAAGAAACTTCACATTCCTGGGGCTTTTATGTTGCAGACTCCAAATCTGGATGCATTGGTGACCCCTTAGCTCTCAGTCCTGCAGCCCCATGCTAGTCCTCAGCCTTGGCATTTGTCTGAAGAGATCCAGAATGACCCCAGTGAGCTGTAGGTCCTGGGCCTCTAGTTGTTCATGCTTTGCTCTGCTGGGAACATTTCTCTGCCTGCACCAAGATGTTCAATGGAAACTCACTTTCAAAAGTCTTTGTCACATACACTTCTTTAATTTCTGTTGTCTTTTTTCTTAAATGAACATATAAATATTTACATATTTGATTTTGTTTTTGTTTTTGGGTCACACCTGACAGTGCTCAGGGGTTACTCCTGGCTCTAGGCTCAGAAATCGCTCCTGGCAGGCTCGGGGGACTACATGGGATGCCGGGATTCAAACCATCGTCCTTCGGCATGCAAGGCAAATGCCTTACCTCCATGCTATCTCTCCAGCCCCTACATATTTGATTTTTATAGGGGCATAAACTCAGCAGTGCCGGAAGCTCATGCTGTCTTAGAAATCTGCTCAACCAGGCCAGAACAGTGGCACAAGCAGTAAGGCGTCTGCCTTGCAAGCACTAACCTAAAACAGACTGCAGTTCGATCCTCCAGCATCCCATATGGTCCCCCAAGCCAGGAGCAATTTCTGAGCACATTGCCAGGAGTAACCCCTGAGCATCACAGGGGATGGCCTACAACCAAAAAAAAAAAAAAAAGAAAGAAAGAAAGAAAGAAATCTGCTCAATCACGTGAATGTTTACCCCAGCACAAACAGAAAAAAAAAAACCTTTCCCCAAGTTTTTAATAGTATGAATCAGAGAGAGAGCACGTAGATAAGGCCAAACCACGTTAGATCCTCAGTACCCCCAAGTTGTCCCCTGAACTTTGCCAAGAGTGATCCCTGAGCTCAGAGCCAAAAATAAGCCCTAAACATAGCTGGGTGTGGCCAAAAAAAAAATAAAGAGTGGCAGTGACAGATATCACTTTTTTTTTTTTTTGGTTTTGGTTTTTGGGCCACACCCGGCAGTGCTCAGGGGTTACTCCTGACTGTTTGCTCAGAAATAGCTCCTGGCAGGCTCGGGGGACCACATGGGACACCTGGATTCGAACCAACCAACTTTGGTCCTGGATCGGCTGCTTGCAAGGCAAACGCCGCTGTGCTATCTCTCCGGGCCCAGATATCACATTATTACCGTTATTTTATTCTTCTCTGCTGCCCATGTTTCTAGAAATGTGTAAAAATTGTTATCAACAAATAGTAAGCAATCAATGGTTATCAGCATCAACTCAGATTGAATCCCCCAGTAGAACCAGATGGAGCAGAGCTGATGCTGCCCCTAGCTTGTGTGTTGATCTCCTGGCCTTCCTTGCCAGTAAATCATTTGGTTTTAAATAAGAGATGAGGAACCAGAACCATAGCACAGTGGATAAGGGTGCTTGCCTTGCATGATGCCAACCAATTTCAGTCCATCCCCAACATCCCATTCCTGCACTTTCCAGGAGTAATTCCTGAGTACAGAGACAAGAGTAACCCCTGAGCATCACTGGGTATGGCCCACAAACAAAAACAGGGGCAGGGTGAGGGGACAATGGACAAAGACAAACAAACAAGAAATAAAAGGCAATTGAGCATATTATCACATCAGAACACACCAGCATGAGCTGTCTTCAAATGATAGAATCTATGCCACTTAGTATAATCTGAATGTTTTCTAGCTCAACAGCCTAATAAGATAAGGCTGGTCTGATTCAAAGAAGCTCCATCAGTACAACATCCACTGAACCACATGTCAGGTGCCTGCTCTGTGCCTGAGAAGAAACTCTTTGCAACCCTAACACAGTGTCTATTCAACAGGCCTGTGAGACTGGAGGTGGCAGAGTTGAAACAAAAGTCATTGGGTGTGACCTCAGTGATGAAGGTCACAAAAAGGGTTGGCTGTGTGCAAGGCAAGCACTTTACCTGCTATACTATCTCTCCAGCCAATCTGTAGCCATTCTAGAAAAGGATCAGTATATCTCCAAATCTTTTTCATCACACTATCTGAGGAGCAATTACACTTTTAGGGCCCACTCCTCAGTTCAAGAAAGGCACTTTATGCACAAAGATATTTGTTAAGCATTATTGATGATCTTGTAAAATTAGAAAACAATCCAAATGTTCAAACTTAAGGGAATAATTGAAATCTATTATAAAATGTTTTGTGAACACTAAAGCATAGCTTTTGTTTTTGTTTTTGTTCTTGGGTCACACTGGCAGTGCTCAGGGGTTACTTTTGGCTCCACACTCAGAAATTGCTCCTGGCAGGCTTGGGGGACCATATGGGATGCTGGGATTCGAATCAATGACCTTCTGCATGAAAGGCAAATGCCTTACCTCCATGCTATCTCTCTGGCCCCACAAATTTATTATTTTAAAGTCAATGTATAACATAAGCTTAATCAAGTTTAAGAAAAATGGTTGTTGGCCTAAGTAGGTGCCTTAAAGGGCTGGTACATGCAGGAGGCCTGGATTTGATTCTTGGCACTTCGTGGCTCATGGAACACCAGTTGGAACAGTCCTAAAGCATTGTGCCAGGAATAAGCCCTAGCACTGCCAAGTGTGGCCCATAAAACAATAAAAAGATCTGAGGAAATCAAGTTTTTTCTTTTGTCACTTTTCCATTTGTTTGGTTATTGACCTCTCAGGCAGTGCTTAGGAGGCCCGAATTCTCAAGTAATTTAGCTTGCAGTTTAATGCTGGGGCCTCAAGCTTCGATGCTGCTCAGCCTCACAGTCCAAGGATTACCCTTGGGTTCACCCTGGTGATGCTGGGGTGGGACCTCCAGAGTTATATAGGGTGATGATGCTCAGGGGACCATGTGGTGCTAGGAATAGCACCAGGGTCAGCCACATGCAAGGCAAGTGATTTAATCTTCGTACTGTTCTCCATCCCTACTTTTCAATCTTCTTTAACTTGTGAACTGTCTATTTAGAATTGTGTTTAAAGGGGCTGAAATAACAGTATAGTAGGGAGAGCAGTTGCCTTGTATGAGGTCGAGTACCGTCATGTTTTGAGCCCCACCACAAGTGATTCCTTGTTGGAATAAATGGTCTTCATTCTATTCAGGATAATTCTTCTTTGCTGGTGCTTATCACTCATTGGATTGAAGCACCTTTTGAACTTGTCCCTTATCCTACCCATTCTCCACCCCAGGATGTGGTCTTTTACTTCCCAGTAAAGACCCTGGGTCTCAAATAGAAACTGCTTCTGGTTTTGGTTTTGTCTTTTTCACGACTGAGATGTCTGCTTGCTGGCATTAGGAATGGAAAGCTCATGGTGGAATTTTCCTGGACCTGCACCATCCCCTTCAACTTTGTGTGGATTATTTCCTGTGTCGACATTTGCTCCCAGACCCTTGTCTCCCCAATCCCTTGGCATTGGGCCATGAGGTTTATACATCAATTCCTGAACACAGACAGAGCCAGGAGTAAACCTTAGGAGTGATTCATAAACATAGAGCCAGGAGTAAGCCATGAGTACCACCCAAATAAATAAAAATAAAAATCATGGTTTACAAAAAAGGCAAGTAACAGAAAATGTACCGTTTTATAAAATTTGCTTATTCCTGGTGGTACTGTACTGTTGCTTCAACCCCAACCACCTTAACTATTTTTTTGTTTGGTTTTGGTTTTGATTTTGGTTTTTGGGTCACACCGGTAGTGCTCAGGGGTTACTGCTGGTTCTACGCTCAGAAATCGCTCTTGACAGGTTCAGGGGACCATATGGAATGCCGGGATTTGAACGACTGTCCTTCTGCATGCAAGGCAAACACCCTACCTCCATGCTATTTCTCTGGTCCCCAACTTAACTATTTTTAAGTGCACTGTTCAGTAATGTCCAGTATATTCATATTATTGTGCAATAAATCTCTAAAACTTTCTATCTTGCAAAATTAATCTATCATTTTTAAACATTTTATTTAGGATTATTAGTTTCAGATGCAAAAATATCCCATATTTGTCTATATTATAAAATAACCACCAAGATAAACATGTTACTATGCATACATAGGACCAGGGCAATAGTACAGCAGTAAAGCATTTGCCTTACATGCAACTAACCTGGATTCTTTTCTCTGCATCCAGATTCTTACACAAGTCCACTAGGAATAATTCTTGTGGAGGAGAAATGACCCTGAGCATCACCAGGTGTAGGCTACCAAGAAACTAAACAAAACAAAACAAATTCTAGACATACTACCATACATATTATCATTGAAATCAATTTATACCCCTGGACCCTGTCTCTGCCCAAACCCACCCACACCTCAGCTCCTGGCCTTGATCCCAATTGTGCCAATGTCTAGACAAGAGCTGAAAGAGCTGGTCAACATAGTGTCCCAGTGTCCCAGAAGCCCCTTGCTGCCTAGGCATGCTCTGGACATTTGTTGTTTCTATTCAACCTTTTTTTTTTAAATAGCAAACAAAAATACAAACAAACCAACAAACAGCAAAATAAAGTCCAAGCCAAACGCCTTGTGTTGTGAAGGAAGAAACAGAGGCTGAGACATGACAGAGCTTGTTAGGGATTTTTTCAGGGAGTGATCCTTCTCCTCTAGAACTGTTAGTTGTGTACAGAAGCAAAGAAGTGAAGGAGCTGATTCCATGACGAGGAAATAACAGTTTGGGTTTTCTGGGTAAATCCTTCAGATTATTTCTGTTTCCTCTTGTTGTCTTCTGGCCATACTACATGATAACAATCAGACCAGTGTCAGCATGAACTGGCTGTGAACTTGATTCACTATGCTCGACCTATACAAACGTGCTCATTCTTCACTGTATGCTTCATGAACAGTCTTTTATTCTGCTCTAAGAACATATGAAATGGACAAGGAAGGATAAAATCCTATAATTTGCTGCAACATGGATGGAATGGCTAGTGATCATGTTCAATGAAGTAAGTCAGAGGACAAGGACAAATTCCAAATGTTCTCACTTATCTGTGGTATGTAAAACAATATGACATAGGGGTCATCAGGCTCCCCCCCTACTTCTCCCTACAGTAATGAGAATGCATTTTGGGAGGAGGGTGGGTCGTTCTAGCACTGATTTATGTTGGGACAGTCACTGGAAATTTTTCCTCCTTGGTCTCCTACTGATAGTATTGTATGCATATAGTTTATATATGCATAATATCCATCTTGTATTGTGACCTTGATACTGCCCTTACAAAGCTCATTTCTAATCTTTTACTGCCTCAGTCCCAACCCTTATTTCCTCCCATCTTCCCATGTAGGTGCAGCTCATGACAAGAAGCTCACCACATAGAGTGATGAGTGCAGTTAGAGAAATAACTACACTGAAAACTATCATAACAATGTGAATGAATGAGGGAAATAGAAAGCCTGTCTTGAGTACAGGTGTGGGTGGGGTGGGGAGGAGGGAGATCTGTGAAATTGGTGGTGGGAATCTTGCACTGGTGAAGGGGGGTGTTCTTTATATGACTGTTATCATACAACTACAATCATATTTGTAATCAAGGTGTTTAAATAAAGATAATTAAAAAAACAATATGAATAGGGGTTCAGAATGATAGTACAGTGGGTAGGGCACTTGCATTGCAAACAAATAATAATATTAATAACACAGTTATGGAAGGTATAGAGGTGAGCAAATCCTTGACCCCAGATTACAGAAGAAGTAGAAATGACAGTGAAAGAGAGAAATGGAGGGGGGTGGAAGAAGAGGAAACAAAAGGCAAGAAATCTATACAAATCTAAACCACTAGACTTACCACTGCTACTATAGGCAGGAGATCAAAACTACAGTAATTTGGGCCCGGAGAGATAGCACAGTGGTGTTTGCCTTGCAAGCAGCCAATCCAGGACCAAAGGTGGTTGGTTCGAATCCCGGTGTCCCATATGGTCCCCCGTGCCTGACAGGAGCTATTTCTGAGCAGACAGCCAGGAGTAACCCCTGAGCACCGCCGGGTGTGGCCCAAAAACCAAAAAAAAAACAAAAACAAAAAAAAAACTACAGTAATTTAACTTAAAAAAATATTCGGGGCCAGAGAGATAGCACAACAGTAGGGTGTTTGCCTTGCACACAGCTGATCCAGGATGAACAGAGGTTCTAATCTCAGCATTTCATATGGTCCCCCGGGCCTGCTGGGAGCAATTTCTGAGCACAGAATTAGGAGTAGCCCCTGAGCACTGCCAGGTGTGACCCCCCCAAAAAAAATCTGTCAAGGGACCAGAGTGATAGCACAACAATAATGTATTTGCCTTGCATTTGGCCAACTGGGACAGACTGGGGTTTGATTCCTAGTATCCCTAATGGTCCCCAGAGCCTGCTAGAAGGAATTTCTGAGTACAGAGCCAGGAGTAACCCCTGAGTGGGTGTGGCCCCAAAACTTAAATAAATAAATGTTTAAAAATTTTTAAAAAGGGGGGGGCCGGAGCATTGGCACAAGCAGTAGAGCAAACCTAGTCACTGGGTGTGGCCCAAAAACCAAAATAAAATAAAATAAAATAAAGTAAAATAAATTAGTGCTGGAATGATAGTCAAGCAGGAAGGACATTTGCTTTGCACATGGTGGACACGGTTCAATCTCCAGCATCCCATATGGTCCCTGGAGCACCCCCAAAGTAATTTCTGACCACAGATTCAAAAATACTGTATTTGCTGGCATATAAGATGACCCTTCAACCCATAAAAAAACTTCCTAAAAGTCGGGAGTCATATATGCTGGTATACAACGTGCTGAAACTTGTTCCAGCTTCAGGAACGAGTGATCTGCACCCCTCTTACTTTTAAGAAGTAACTTACTTTTAAGACTTTTAGGAAGTTTTTCATGGGTTGAAGGGTCGTCTTATATGCCGGCAAATATGGTAAGCCTTAAGCATTGCCAGGTGTGGCCTAAAAGCAACAAAAAAAGTGTTTGTTGAGAAGACAGATTGGGGTCTCGGAGGGAAGCTGAGATCAGTGTCTCTGTTTCTTTCTTTCTTTCTTTCTTTCTTTCTTTTTGCCTTCGGTTTTTGGGTCACACCTGGCAGCGCTCAGGGATTGCTCCTGACTCTACACTCAGAAATCACTTCTGGCAGGGGACCATCTGGGATGCTGGGATTTGAACCACCGTTCTTCACATGCAAGGCAAACGCCCTACCTCCATGTTATCTCTCCAGCCCCTGTGTGTCTCAGTTTCTTTTTTTTTATTATTAATAATTTATTTTTGTTTGCTTTTTGTTTTGGGGCCACACCAAGTGTTGCTCAAAAGTTATTCCTGGCTGTGTATTCAGAAGTTACTATTGGTAGGCTCATGGGACAGTATGGGATGCCGGGAATCGAACCGGGTTGGTCGCATACAAGGCAAGCACCCTACTTGCTGTGATATTGCTCCAGCCCTTGGTTTTGTTTTTGTTTGGAGGCCACACCTACCAGATTCAGAAGACTATATGGGATCAAACCTGGGTTGGCTACATGCAAAGTAAGCACCCTACCCACTGTACTATTGCTCTGACTCTGGGATGAGGTCTCTTGTGGTAGGACTGGAACTCAATAAATTGCAGTGCCTAAATTTAAAAAAGAAAAAAAAAACATAAGTAAAATGGGACAGTCAGGATACACTTTAGAGTAGCTGTTTTTGTTGGGACAGGATGTGAGAGCTGGTCAGATAGACCATGTGACCTTGCTCCCTGGAGTTAAGGAAACTGGCTTTGTGCAGCTTTCAGAATGCTGCTCACCGGTAAGTATCTTTGCCATCATTTCCATGTAGAACAAAAAAAGCCACTGGGGATGGTGGTGGTGGAGGGACGACACACCCCATGTGACTCAAACACTGATTCCCAGAGGATTTAGTAATTCCATAGAAACAAAAGTGTTTTCTAATCATGCACCCTAAACCTACCTGGCTTTTAATCTAGGAAAGGTTGACAAAGGAGCTTTTTTTTTTTTGGTTTTTGGGCCACACCTGGCATTGCTCAGGGGTTACTCCTGGCTGTCTGCTCAGAAATAGCTCCTGGCAGGCACGGGGGACCATATGGGACACCGGGATTTGAACCAACCACCTTTGGTCCTGGATCGGCTGCTTGTAAGGCAAAGGCCGCTGTGCTATCTCTCCAGGCCCGAGCTATTTTGTTTTGATTTGAGCCTAATAAAACATAGCCTGAGGAAGAAAAGAGAGGACAGTGTCCTCATCATGTCCACCCAAAGGAACCAAACATGGAATTCAGGAGGTGGGATGGAATAGTGGCCCCAAGAGTTACCTCCTGACTCCCAAGCAATGCTCAGGCCCAGCAAGGCAGTGTTGTTTGGCCCAAGGTACTAG